>NW_007579360.1:120754-130599 GCF_000690725.1 Stegastes partitus | reverse complement strand
TCAAAACAAAGATGGCGGCCGTCTGCTGCCGCGGCTGGAAACAAGAGTTGCATCTTCTTCGGAAACGGGTTAAAAATCTCCTTCCCACTAAGACGACGGACCATTTTATCCTCCCTGATAATTACAAGCATCTGTCATGATTGTGGAAATCCCTCTAGATCAACGGTAAGTTTTTTAAAACGAGCTCTTGGGTTAGATAACTCATTTAATTTGAGAAAAAGCAACGATTAGCTCCGAGGGGGGAATGCGTGTCACGATACATTAATGGCACAAACGGGGTCGAGGGGCTAATGCTAACTTTATTGCTCACACCACAGCTTTGGAATCTAATATTTGCCAGAAAAATATCTTAATGTTGGTACTGGCACACGTAAATGGATGGCAATCAAATTTAATAAGGGTTTCTTACTTTTGTAAGCGCCTTTCCAGTTATTATAAGTCAAAATGTTGGTAAGTTAAAAGTTGTTCACTCAGAAAGCTGCAGCTAAAGTGACATCTCCCCACTTATCTTTATATTAACTTAAAGATATAAACTTCTAGGTAAGTACAGATATTAATATTTCAACTAAAGTGAAGCTATTTCTGTTTGAGAACTTTCTGGAACTTTCCCAATGACGCTCAGAGCAACTTTAGCTAACTTACAATGAGCTAACTCGTTAGCTACTTAGCTAATTAGCTCAGTTAGCACATAGATTAACCCAAACAACCTGCTGCTCGCTTTTCCTGTGTGACTGCAAAATAACAGACAGACAGAACAGGTAAAGACAAGAATATTAATATTATTTAAAGTAGTTCAAGCTGATTTTGTTGCTTTGGTTGATTAGTTTTGGTTTATTTTTATCTATTAACCAGATGCTATTAGCATCGCTTGCTAATTTTCTGCTGTTACTTTCTTCACTTTTAGTTTAGAGACACTACCGTAAAATACAAATTAGTAGCTAATAGATATCAACATGAAACTTCCCTTGTTGATTATTAACAGCCAGGCAATAATTTTTTTTGTATTACAGGTTTTCTAAAAGCACGTTTAGACATGCAAATTAATTATTAAAGATCTAAAATTAGCTGTTTTGGTTGCATTCCCCGAGCTTTGGAGTGGACATTTTTCACTGAGTGTCCAACATCTTTATTGAAAACCAATATTTTAATTCACACATATGACAGTGAAACTTCCCTCAGATATTACCAATGTTAGGACGATTATTTTTTCTATCAAAAGTTTTTGAAATGTTTTCTTTAAATATCCAAATGAGGTCTAATCACATTGAATGTGTGCTCATTTGCATCAATGTCCACAGAAAACGTGTAATAAAATAAACAAGTAAATCTCAAAACTGACCCAGTTATAAAACACTGTGTGTTTGCTTCTAGTGTCTCACCTTAAGGCACTTTGGATTACTAGAAGACTGTGTCAGTAATGTACTAGATAAATGTATTTCTTTAACTCACCTATTTTGTTCTTGTCCTCAAATGCAGCTTTTTCGTTTGCCTTCTCGTCTGCTGTGCCCAGATCTGTGCAGGAAAACAACGGGTGAGGTTTTCATTTTTCTGTGTCTCTTCCTTTCTTTCTTTCTTTCTTATCCTCGCACACAATTATACTAAAATAAAAGCAGGCAGAGCAATAAAGGCTGAGTTACCCTGGGAGTGGAGCAACAATCTGCAGGGCAAAGCGTAAGCAGAGATGGTGTGCTGGTAGACCAGGGCAGACAGGCTACCTGTACAGACAGAAACAACATCACAGCTTTGGTTAAGCACAATTTAAAGGGTTTTTGTCATCTAAAATTTGCTCTAAATCACTGACAGAGTTTTAAATATTCTAAATAGCTGAGTCATGATGTGTTGGACTGAGTAAATATTCATCACATGTATTTCTGGCCTCATTTCACTCCACTGATATTATTAGCGATAGACTTGTTTGGAATCAAACGCAGCAGTGCACGTGTCTCATCGTCCACGCCTTCACAACACAACGTCAGATAAGAACGAGGTGAGGCACAATACAGCCTGTGAATGGATGAGTGGGTGTGAGAACACACCTGGTGAACTCACACCTAAGAACAGCTACTCAACACCCACACACAGCTGACTCAGTCGTCAGAAGGTGTCTGAGGTGCCGCTAGTTTGAGTAGGCCGGTGAACTTTGTGTGTTTTAAAGGGAAATTAAGTACTCCACTCACCAAAGTACGGTTCCTGAGAAGAGCCCTTGATGCGAACGCCCTTCGCTGATGATTCAATCAGGAAATGTCTGATAAGATCTGAGCTGCTTTCTCCTGGTATGATACAAGGACAAATGTCAGAGAAGGATTTAGTCAGTGAAGTTACAATATCTGTCAGTGATGTATGAAAGTGAAACCATAAAATGTCATGAGAGCTTCTTGTACTTTATGATTTCACATGATTTCCAACCTAAAAGTCATTAAAAGACAAATATAAAGATGGTCAGGTTGTAAATCATAATATAAGATCCACAAATGAACCCCAAAAGCTGCTGGTGAAATTACATAATTACATCATTTATCAGAAGGTCCTTGAACATACCGTGTGACATTTGGTTCAAATGGGAAAATTCTAGCAGAATCTACGTTTGAAATCAAGATATTTCATCACAATCCCTTTAGTGTGCATGATTCATTTAAAACTTCCCAAAATGAACGCTCCAGTCGGCTCGATTTAAATAAAATAAAACCTGCACAACCCAGCAGCTCGTTATATTTGAAAAATCACCAGAATGACATCGTCTATCTGAGCCGGAACGAGTAGAAACTGGAGAAAAAGATGATCAACTTTCTTTGGACTACTCGTCTGTAACGTTTAATTTTAAACTGTGAAATTTCATCAAAATCTCTTTATTCTGCACGTGTCGTTAAAGATTCACCATAAATTAAACCAGGTGTTTGCTGAGTTTCCGCCGAGGTGCAGGACTTCTGTTGCAGTGAAAAACGAGCCCACAGTGAGTGAAAATGTGACGGGAGTGAAAACGGTGATATAACAGCTGTCGTAACCGTAACCTGTTGCGAGATGAAGGATCGTCTTCCTCAGCTGCTATTTATTTTTCTGTGAGTCTCGCCAAAGCAAACCTGAGTTAAAAAGCCACTTGACGCGCTGCCTGCAGGCAACCAAAACAAACGCAGATTCTTGAGCAGGTTGTTTTTTAGGTAACCGGCTCCTGCCAGTTGCTGCCTGCGGCATTGAATTATTGCGAAATAACCTTCATCTCCAACAGCGAAACCGCTAAAAACACACAAACACGCTCTCTAGGGATGATTTTGTGATTGTCAGCGCCATCTGCCAGCAATAAGGTACGAAAGTATAAAGCAAAAAGCACACGAGGACGTCTGTGCTCGCTTCTGAATTACATTAAACACAGTTAGATTCAGAGTTAACCAGTGCCCCGCAACACATGAAAACATTAGTATACAATAAAGAACAATGTTGAGCTTATTCATAGGCTCATAAGCCAAATTATTCCACCTTTAAAGTCAGTATTTGATATTTTCTTTAACCTTTATGACCTCGAGCTTTCTTATAAGCAAAACAAAAGAGTCTGTCTTTCATGTGGAAAAGCTTCCATCGCTCTGATAGTCTTTGATTTCTGAGCTGCTCTTTAAATGGTGACTGTCGGTGTGAGTCATGTGTACGATATTTCATAATCATGTGCAACACTGCTAGAGTTACGTCTTACTTTCCTGTTCTGGTGTTATTTCTGCTCACCTGTTTTAATTGTCAGTAAGGTGTCGTGTTAATATCTTGTTGTTTTTGGACGCTGCATTTATTATTGTGTTATCTAACCTGGAACGAGAACTTCCTTTGGGATTAGTAAAGTTCTATCTTGGATTAGCTTAGCGTAGCTTAGTTTTAAAGTGGGACTTTTACACATAATTAAACATCTGTGCCCTTCATCCATCCATCATCTATACACCGCTTAATCCTCACTAGGGTCGTGGGGGGGCTGGATCACAGGGCTACACTTAGAGACAGACCAAACCAAACCAAGCACACTCACATTCACACCTACAGACAATTTAGAATCACCAATTAACCTCAACATGTTTTTGGACTGTGTGGGAGGAAGCCGGAGAACCCGGAGAGAACCCACGCTGCACGGGGAGAACATGGAGACTCGACGCAGAAAGATCCCCTCACCGGGACGTGAACCGGCGACCTTCTAGCTGCGAGGCAACGGTGCTAACCACCGAGCCACCTTGCAGCCCTCTGTGCCCATCAGCTTCGTGTGAATCTCTCAATATTCTGGAGTATATTGGAGTTTTAAATCTGTTGGCACTTTGGTAATTTTAGCGATGCTTCACATCAACAGTGACTTTTCGACGGCAGCAGCTCAGACTACGGTGGAGCCTTTCGAGCAGAAACGTAGGCAGCATCAAAGAAAAGTTTCTGATGCTGCCGATAAAAAAGAAACTGGAGGTCAGAACGTGATAAAAGGCCTCTGCTGATGACGGCCATGTTGCTTCTTGGAAACCTGTCTCGTTTCTCGGAGTTTATTTTTCGCCGCCGGGCGAGCGTTTGATCTGTAGCAGCTTTATTTTGTCAAGAAAAATCCTTCCGAACTTTATAGCCAACATCTTCCAGCCACTGACAGATAAATGTTTAAATTTACCGCCCACTCCAGAGTAAATCATTGTGTCTGAAATCTCCCAGACACTTTCATATTTTCACACCCCTCTGACCCGTACGCATACGTCTCCCTGCAGTAAATTCACAAGTGCTTTTTTGCAAATTCACCGTGTGGCAGAAACATCCATAAAAGCAGCAGGAAAACTTTGCGGTAGAGACAAAGAAAAAAAAAATCTCCGCATGTTGAAATGGTCTCGGAGCCTCACATGTCTTTCATATCCTGCATTCCTGATCGGGTTGTAAAAAATACAAATCTGCAAATGATGTAAGCCTCCAAACAGTTTCGTGAGTGAGGTCCGTTTTTTCCCTCTTTGATTGGTAACAGCGACGTAAACAGCTGGTTTTCTTTTGTGTTTACACAAGGTAAACTGTGGGCGGAAAAAATAACAGCGCTGTCTCCTGCCTCGCCGCAGATTGCTGGATGTCGTCAGACGTGCCTCATCGCATCAGCAGAGTTGGGTAAGCTGTTCCCCGAGACTTTCAGGTCGCCGCTGCAGACGGGTGACGCTCGGCGCTGCACCGTTGTTTGTCTGCGAGTGTGATGCCTGTAGGACTTTCTGTTTCCTGTATCTGACCAAACACGGCGGTGGCGTTTCTAACAACAACACGTGATTCAGAAGCAGCAGAGCAGTGATGAGCAGACAGATTATGGTGACCTGTATCGGCATTATTCAGATTATCTGTGTCGTTATTTTAAAATGCGCTGCCTCGGCTCCTCTCTCAGAAACGTCTCTCAAGCAGAAAACGAACAAGAAACACAATCCGGCGTCACCAAACAGGAAGTTAGCTCCTGTCACGGCGGCTAAGGCGATGCTAATGGCTAAGTTAGACGACAACCAGAGATTAGCCTGAAACAGAGTCTGGAAATCACTAATTAGTGTTAAGAGAACGGTGAAAGATTAAGAACAGCAGGAGACAAACTGATCAATCTGAGTCAATCCCACATGAACAGAGGAGATCATTAATCACTCCTGTTTCTATTTTACATATTCTGTTATAGTCACCCTTGTTGATGAAGAAGCCTAATCATGAATGGCGGCTTCTCTGCTGTCACAAGCTGCTAAAACATGACATTTAATGGATGGTGGTTCCAAACATCGGCCTCTCTTGATTACTAATGATCAACATCGGCCCTAAAACAGCAGCTCACCTGGGTAGGCGTCAGGAGTGGAGCTGGTGGGCGACTGGTCCACCTTCATGGCCAAACCGAAGCTGCCCCTGTAGGAGGTGCTGTCTCTCACCACAAACGTTCCTGCTTCTTTATCTTTGATCAGCGCTTCAGCTGCAATAAAGAAAACATCACAGAGACGGTGCTCAGTCTTGTCCCACATGCCTGGAGGGAAATAACAAAAACACCAGACGATGGAGACGGAAACAACCTCAGAGAGTCTCACCTTCTGCTCTGCTCATGTGTGGGCGGAACCAGAACTTCGAAGTGTCCATGACAAACTTCATTGACGGCTGGCTGCCTTTAAAACAAGCCTGGAAGCCCGAGTAGCTGGGCCTCGGGTCGGCCGCGGGGACGGTCGGGATCAGGTCGATTTCTGGGAGCTGGTCTGGCTGTGGCGCCCCGTTGACCAGCAGCACGGGGATATCGGTCAGCGACCCCGAGAGGGAAGCCGGGCTGCTGTGGACTCCCTTACCGTGGAGCTCCTGCACGTGGCCTCGCCTCGTCAGCGGGGGTTTGTCCGGACTGGTGCAGATGTCGAACGGCCTCGACCTCGAGCCGTCGCTGAAGGAGCTCGGAGTGTAAGAGAGGATGGACTCTGGAGAGTCGGCGTCTTCACCGGCCAGAGACAGATTACTGCACAGAGGAAACGCAAATGTTGTACACACACATCAGCACAATAGATGCTTTAGTTCAGACTGCTGTTGCTGCCATTTAACTTAAACGATTATCATTGTCTGATCGGCCTTTTAACCATTTAAGCATTTACAATCTCAAATCCAGTCGGTCACGGCTGTTAAAGCCAAAATCAATGACTCTATTTTATTAAACCTCTTAAAAACTCTCCGCTGCCCAAATCTGATGCAGCCGAACAGAAACGTAACACTGCTACACCCATTTTTGTCATATTATCGGTCTGTGGCTTTTTCACGCTTTTGAACTTTTGAAAAATGGTTCTGTTGGGCCAGATGCACATTTCATCCGTGTCCAGTTGTCGGCCTTGGCTTTTTCATCTGTTAGTTTTACCTGCCGAGGATGTAGCTGGTGTCCGAGCACGTGGACGTGGACAGCAGCGAGATGACGCTGTTTCTGTTGGAGGTTGACAGGCGCAGGGAGCAGTCCTGCTTCGTGGACGGGTTTCGTCTCGGGGCGCTACCGCACGGCAGCGGAGGCAGCGAGGAGGTCGGGGAGCTGGAGAACACCAGCGAGCCGTGAGGGCTGCAGCTGATGCTGCTGTTTGAGGGGATGGGTATACTGGGCGACACTGATGGGACCACTGTGGGCGAGGAACTGGGAGAGCATCCTCTGGAAAGCAGCGGTGAACTGGGAGGACATCCTCTGAGCACCAGTGGTGAACTGGGAGGACATCCTCTGAGAACCAGTGGTGAACTGGGAGGACATCCTCTGGAAACCAGCCTGCAGGGGGAGGTATCTTCGTCTGAGGACGAGGTGTCTGAGGGGGAAAAAAAACATTGAAATATTCCAGCAAATACACTGCAAAAATGTATTTTTTTTTTAACAGTATTAACAATGTGTTTTAATCCATTTGCTGTCATTTTACACATTTTAATAATTATTTTTAATTTCAGATAAAATGTAGCAAAATCACAAAAAAGAAAGTTTTATTTTACGAATGTTAATTTGTTCCTTAACGTTTGACAGTGAAGTTACTTTTTTTTTTTTTTTTTTAAAAACTGTATTTAAATTTGCTGAAAATCTTGATTATTTTTCAGATATTTTCTTTCTTTCTTTTTTTTTTTAAAAGAAAAATCAGCACATTATAGATTGAAAAATGCTAATTAGTTTTTAGATGTTATTTTAAAATGTTTCCCTGTTTGGCTAAATTTTAGATAATATCTAGTAAAATCATTTACAAAAAAAAAAAAAGATTTTAGTTTGCATGTTAACTGGGGAAAAATGGCCAAATTTGTGAATAATGTTCACATCAAATATCTGCATTTTCACAAGTAGTCTTTTTTCTTTTTTTTCCCACAACTTTGAAAACTCAAAGTATCTGGAAAACAATTTCAGAAAAAAACTAATTAATCTACATGTTCACATGGACCAAAACTTCAATCAAAAATCTGTATTTTTACAAATATTATTGGGCTCTTTTACAGCGACAGACCACAATATCACACTGTTTTCTAATATATGTAAGTAAGTTAAAGAATTCCAGTTTTTCACAGTTTTTCAACATATTTTCGGGGCAGATGAAAGACGTGAACCTGATGAGTGGAAAAATCCCTAAATGTTCCAAACCTCCTCCGACTGTCTGCTTTGGCTTTGTGTTAACAACATGGGATTGGCCTCTGCATGCACACACACACACACACACACACACACACACACACACAAACAGACTGGGTAAAGACCTTCATATTTGTCATGCAGGTGCCTGCTTGCAGAGAGCAGCTCATTCCTTCCAAACTAAGAAGCTCTGACTGTGTGTGTGCTGTTGCGAGGATACCGGCTCACTCGGAGGAGTCTCGGCTTGTTCTTGTGCATCTGAGGATGTTCCTGTCTCATTGTGTGGATTTGAGTTTACGCCCTTAGGAAAACACCGAAGCCTGCGGTCAGTGTGTGAGCCAGACGGGTGGCTTCTGCAGCCCAGGTTACATAACCATGACTAATGTTCGCACGGACGTAGCAACAATCTGAGTGTAGGTAGAAGCTTGTGTTGGGCGCTTTTAAAAATAGAAAAACTACATTTTCTAGAGAGTTCGAGGGCGTCAGCGCAGCGTGGAATCGACACTCGAGCAGGCTGCTTTCTCGTCACCTTTGCTTGATTTCCTTTAAACTTCACAACATTCGGTTTCACAAACCCTCGACCGAATTTCTTTCAAGTAAAAGATGAGCAACAGGAAATCCATTTATGCTCTCTTGACACCTGTACACACTTTCTGGTGCGAGCGGCTCTGAGCGAAGATGCTGCTGTTCAGAGCTCTGCTGCAGGCCGACATGTGCAGGGTGTGGCAGCCGCGTGGGCAGAACAGCTGAAGGGTAATTATGCAATTACCACACCGTCTTAAATATTAAAGTAGTAAATTTCCAGAGCCCCGGGCTGTCTGTGCTGTGCATTTACAGAGTGACTGATGGTTTTACTGTACTCTGGGTCACACCTCTGTACTCTGGAGGTTGCACTTTATTCACGTTGTGCTCGTCCTTTTAAATAAAAAAAAAACAAAGTGCGCAACTACAGATATTTAATGTGTGCTATAATTCAAGCTTCTATTTGGCAGCTGCTGTGTGATGAAGTTTCACCACATGGCCACACAAGGACAGCATAATTGATTTGTAAAACCACCGACACAACAGTTTAAACCCCCCGTCTCACAAAATGTATGAGGTGTGGTTGAACAGTGAGACTGGGCTTATGACAGTTAAACCACAGCGTGCATGCCTCAGCAACACAGTGTGCATTGATTAATGGGCAAGCATAAACAACTGCTGAGTGATTCAGTCGGCTTGAATTACATAAAACTGACTTACTGCATTAGTTTCATTATTTAGCTTCAAAACAGTCAATTGTAAGGCTTGTTGTCTTTAAAAAAAAACGACCAAAATTACAGCATTTTTCAGCTCCAGAAACTGTAGAAACTAAAAAAATACTTGCATTTTCAACATTCCAGCGATCTTTGAATTATCAATGTGTGCTGCTGTTTTGTTTTGGGAAAATTGCTTAAAGCTAAGTTTACTATTATTATTATTACAATCCTGTTGTTCTGCATGCGTGCATTTAAAAATTCGCCAGAAATCAAACGTGAGCTGTAAACGGATTCTGCGTAAAACAAAAAATTCTGGATTCGTCTACGCAACTATAAAGCAATGAGTGACTGAGCTGGGGCCGACAGACACGTGGCTAAAATTCTGAGTTTATTCGACTGCAGTGCAGGCGGAGAGGAAACCAGCATGAAATCCATTTAAAAATAAAAGTAGTAAAAGATCCATTGTCACTATCTATTTTCCCAGTATTTCACCAGTAACACCTGTGGACTCTGGGGAAAATGTTGTACATGTTGATTCTAGGTTTTTTCAATAACAA
>NW_007579360.1:70067-120139 GCF_000690725.1 Stegastes partitus | reverse complement strand
CTTCGATAGAGGTGCAGGACGTTATGTAACAGTGACAAATGAACCCACAGTGAGGACAGATGTGCGGTCACAGCTGCTTGGAGTTCAGCGGGTTGACAGCCCCGCCTCTTACACCTTAAGCTGCAGCTTGCACCGTTTGCTAATTGTGTTGTTTCGACTTTCAATTTGAAGCTGAAGGAGTGAAAACAAAGCGAATGGAGTCTGAGCAGTGTGGGGCAGTACCTGTGGGGGGGCTGATGCACGAGGGGCTTTTGTTGACCTGGATGGGCTCGAACGTCGGATCCAGATCCATGATGAGCTGGTTGAGGTTTTCCAGGGAGATTTCGAGATCGGCGTCGTCGTGGTGACCGCTGGGCTTGGCGAGGCCGGGGTGCTGGCCGACCCCCGAGTCCGGCGCCGGGTCCAGGCGGATGGTCTGACCCACTCTCAGGACGTGGTTGGGTATCACGTGGGACATGCCTTTGGCTGCAGGCATCATGTTATTAGAGCTCACCGTCTTCTGGGAACACAGTGCAGAGAGATCAGTGACTTTTGTTCTGGTTGCAGACACACACCCTTTATAACGGCTCCTTTCCCACGGACTTGGTGGAAAATGAATCTCATGTTCGTCACACGTAAACACCTACTGTAAGGTTTTAATTGCTGTTTTTTGGTAAATGGCAGCAAACAGCAGCTTCAAGTTGGATTTGTGGCCGTTCCAGTTTAACAATAGCTAAGATTTACATCACAATTTAGAGCAATTGTTTGATCACTCATCAGTAGTTTGACACTTAATTGGTTTGAATCATATTGTTCAAGCAAAAAAAGTCAAAATTCTCTGATTGCTGCTGCTTAAAAGTATAGTTTCTGGTTTCTTTCCTTCCTTCTCTAACTGCAAATGTCTTTAGCTTGTGGACAAAACAAGAGAAATGCTGATCAAGATGTTTTAGTTGATTAGTCTTAATTGAGAAAATAATCAGCAGATTAATCAGCAGTGAAGGTCGTGTGTGGTTGCAGGTTTATTGCAGTTGAATCCAGACAGGAGTTTGGTTGATGGTTACACAGAAATTTGTGCATTTCTGACCGTTAATTTACAGAAATGCTGCACAAATGACCAAAACTGGTTAAAAATACACAGCAGTGTTTGAGTTGTTTTCATGTCGGTGCTGGTAACTTTCCTTTGGCGCTGACTAAAACCTCTCTGGGGAGCTGCCAGAAATTCCTCAATGCAGGAAAAAACCCCAGTGTTGTCTGGTACTGGGTTATTTCATCACCGTACATTCACTGCACTTCGGTGATTAACTTTCCTGAAGTCGTGATGGAGTAAAACAAACGCTGCGTGTCCGACTAAGTCGGTACTTGTTGCCTGGTTGTCTTGCAACAGCAATGACACAGGCTGAGTAAACGTTATATTCCAGCGCTGATATCGGCATGAATAGCCGTCCGTGAGGCAACACGAGGGGGAGGAGGATCGGCCCATTCTCTGTCAGTACAGACGAGGCGTGGTGCCCCGTGAGTCAGCCAGGTGACTGACCGTTGCCATGGCGATGCTGGTGTTTTGATAAAAACTTTCAGTGATATTTTGGAGAGTTGACTGAAGATGGAAATCTTTTGGAAAACTCTCATAATTCAGTTCTGCTCCGGTTCAGTGACACAGTGTGCATGGAGAACAGTTGGCATGTCGCTTTTAAGGTTGTTGTTTCTTTAACTCAGAAAATGTAATTAAATGACAGAGTCTCTGCTATGACCTGCTGCAGAAATAATCATTTTTAAAAGACAGAAAATGGTCAAAATGAGTTCCTGTTGCTGCTCCACTGACCGTCCATGCACAGTTTCTTATGTTCTGTAACATATCTCAAGGCAAAGAAAAGTCCTCTTACCTTGTATTCTTCTCTTTCTTGTGTGATTCTTCTCTGTTATCGCCGCTTTACTCTCAGTCTGTCGTTTGCTTTACACCTCGTGCGTGTCATGCTTTTATTAATGAGATCCCAGCCCTTTTCCCGACCAGCCAATCAGCAGCCGGGATCACACGTCCCTGTGACTGCAGCTGGTGATGTCATATTAGCAGTGCAAAGTGTATGACTGGAGGCGAGGTGAAATCAGAGCCACGCTGTCGGGATGTACACCCACTCATCATCACTTCTACGGTAGTGTGATGGAAAATACAGGAACAAAACATAGTGTCATATAGTTTTTTTACATTATATACGCCCTCCACTTTGCTCCCACGCTGTAGTCAAAAGCTGGGAGCGTTTTATTAGCTGTAAAGTGAGCACAGTCAGCGCTTTTGTTGGATTTGACAAACGCAGCTGACAGTATTTTCCGGTCCGACTGTCCTCTGGGTGTACTACCTTTGTTAAACTGCTAAAGAAGCCCCCATGGCTCACCGTTATTGTTCCATTGTGCAGTCGGTCTCACTTTCAGTATCAAATAGCTTCAGAAAAACTTGGTTGCACGCGATGTATAGAAATGAAATGAATTCTTGTTGTATCAGATGTCCCGCTTTGTTTGAGGTGTAAAGCTACAGTACGCAGTATTTACAACACGTCCGTTTCTTACTGCGGGAACTTTGGTGCGTGTTCTAGCTGCGTGTTCTGTAGAATCTCGTTTTAGAAGAAGGAATATGTACCGACTCCGGATGGCTGTCGCATGATTGAGATTAACGGGTATGTTGAGCTTAAAGTCAGAGTTTTCAGTGTCTCTTTTAGCCTGATACGTCACCACGGTAACTGATGCGGTTCAGTGTGGAGTAAACAAAAAAAAACAGCCGCTCGTCCTTTCTTTCTCCGATGGTTACTACTTCTGAGTAATGCGTATTTTTAGCCGAGGTTTTATGCAGACCTGTGGAGCAGTAGTCGAAGCCGTCCAGTTACGGTTGCGCAAGCTGTGTGTGTGTGTGCAGTGTTGCCACGGGAACGAACATGCAATCATTTGGTGACGCGAAAAATGCATCAATATGCTTGTTTTTGTTCCTGTTTTACAGTGCTGGTACCACTGGCAACTAAGAGAAAAACACAGATTAGAAGAGTGATGACTCGACCGGTATTTATCACAGAGAATATTCACGTATTAACAATAATAACAATAATAACTTGATTTATGTAGCACCTTTAAAACAAAACCAAACAGAAGGAGAAACAACAGAGAGGCCAAAGTGTAGAAAAAGAGTTGAAAGTGGAGAAAGATTTTCAAAATGAATCAATACAAAAGCATCAGTTACAATAATTAAAAAAGGAAAAAATCAATAAATGCAGCTAAGGAAAAAGAAGAAGGGGAATAAAAGAACATTGAGGGTAAAACCATAAAAACAAAACTAAAAGTAGTAATAATAGTGGTACAAGTTAAATAAACAAAGGACAAAAGAGAATGAAATGAACAACAGAGTAAAGGAAACGTGCTAAACAATTAGACTGTTCATTTGCCCAACATTTGTGTTCTTCCAACAGTTTGCTCGTCAGAAGTCTCGTTAGTGCCCATAGACACTTTCTCATAACGACAATAAATCCCGGCTGAATTCTACAGAGCTTACGGCATCTTAACTCGGCGCCACCGACGGTCACAGGCTTCTGCTTAATGATGACACTTCAGACCAACTTCTGCTAAATTCTGCTGACTAAATTTCAGCAGCACTTACGTGGATCCCCTGGTTTGACTTTTCATCATGTCACCATCGGGGCTTTTGGACATGGGTTCTTCTTTGTGATTTCACTTTTGGTTTCATCGTTGACTCTGTTTTTCATGCGCTGCTGCGTGGTCACATGACGCAGCAGTTAAAAAGAGAAAAATAATGTTGAATTTATAATTTTTTATTTTGTTTTTTAACACAGAAAAACAATGAAGGTGTGTTTGGTTTCTATGAAGTTAAGATTTAATCCAAAATATCACCTATAAGCTTGTACAGAATCCTGCTGCTTCCTAAACGAGTGGTTTTTCTGATTTATTAAGTCCTTCGATCACCGACTAATAATTGTTTTACACTTTAAGCAAAGGCTGTCGGTGGTTTATTCTCACTCTTGGGGAATTTCTCCCTGAAGGTAATGTGAGGAAACTCTGTTTCATAACAATGTTGTGTCTAATGTCACAATTGTTTTTCTCCCTTTGGGCTCATTTTTCTATAGAATCCTGCACCTCTGTGGAAACAGCACAACCATGACTAACGGCAGAGAACTGAAAGTGGCTTTTGTGTTGCCTATCATAGTTAGAATCAGTGGCGGCTGGTTAGTACAGGGTGCAGGGGTGCCGCCTCACTACGAATGACCAGATAAAAAGTAGTTCTCAAATGTAAAATTAAATTTGAATTAATCATAACAAAATAATAACAAAACAATAATAAAGTTCATATTATTTTGCTAACAATATTTGTATCATTAACAGATTTAATATTAGTCTTTACTGTGTGTTGACTAATTCTACACTTCCTGGATGCAGGACGCCGCCACATGAGTGTGTATGCAGCTCGAAAAACTGTCCGTGATCATGTGACCTCGGCCCGGACTCTGATTGGCAGCTGCAGACTGTCTCACGGGACGCAGCTCGGTGCGTCCAGGACTCGTCCACTTTTGCTGTCAGCCAAGTAATTTTGTCTTTATTTGCTTTTGTCTTCCGTGGTTGGATATCAAAACTGTCCTTCGACATTCTTACGACTGCGCTTTCTGACGCTGTCACATGGCCTTCCCCCTCCTCTGCTACTAGATCACAGTGACTGTCGTGACGACTTAATGCATCGGCCTGCTGTCAGTGGAGAAAAGACGGCTCGTAGAAAAGACCGCGTGTAGAATTTATGTAACTCGGCTTAACCTCGAACCAATCCGACATTAGAACTTCCAGTTTATTATGTTTAAAGTCATTTTTGGTCACACACCTGTCAGAGCACACCACAGCCACCAAACAGCACCTACCGCAGCCTGCTGTGTGGGGCGTTCAGGGAGCAACAGTAAATCGTAGCGTCTATTGATAAGAAAATGTTCAGAAAGTCATTTGCCGTTGACCAGGTGGGAGGGAATGAGAAAGTGGTTATAATCCCACAAATCATAAAAAAACAGAACCCAAAAATGATACCTATGTTTGATTATTAATTTTACCCAAAAGATTTTTAAAACATGGAACCAACGTGAGCAACATTTTTGGTTTAAAATACTGCAGGTTGCTAAAAACAGAAATTAAGCTAAAAAAATCACAGAATTTTTCTCAGGTGATTGTCAGTTGCAGCTGAGTCAGTCATGACTTCTCGGTTGCTCTGAGAAATGCAGAATTTTTAGTTTTTTACAGAATCTATCGGCACTATTTTGGTAATTTTTAATAAAATGTTGAATGAAGTTTAAGCTTCGATTTGGTTAAAAACTGGATTTTCTCTGTCTTTTCAGTTCCTGGTCGTTTGGTGGATTGTTTTTGGGAAGATAACTTACATTTCAAATCTGGGATTCAAAGAGTTAACGGTGGACCTATATGGTAGAAAAACTCCCTGACGTTTATGTCACATGACTGTTGGTCGCATTAGAGTCACTCATGGCTTCATAGACCACAAGACAAGTTTTGTTTCTGTTTATAGATGGATGGATTGGTTGATAGATTTGTGTATATCCAGTGTGGGAAAAAAAATACATTCATATCTAAAAAACAACCAAAAACACTCTAAATATGAAGTAAAATCTAAATAAACAGACGTGTGTTCTCTAATATGTCGAACACATGTCGGTGTTGTGCAGCTGGTTTGTGTATCTGGATTGCATCAGGGCGGTTCCTCCTCCTCCTGCCAGCGATCACATCATCTCACAGAAAAGACATCCTGCGGCGTTCAGCCTGTGAGTGAAGGCGCTCTGCTGATTCACCTGCAGGGCGTGGAGGTGGACGTGTGGGATTTAGCAGAACTGACTTCAGTTTACACAGACGTCTCACTTTTGAAAATTTTCCATTTCGGTTTCGATGATGTGGAGCTGGTCTTTACAGGATCTGGTCTGTGCAAATCGTTTGGTTTTTTGGTGAATATTTTAAATGAGACGTGTAAAATAGTGGTTTTAATACAATATCAGCATTTGAAGCTTGGACTTCACAGATGAGTCATTCAAGGAGCATCAAACAGTTGAAAATCCCACATTTTTTTTTTGGTTTTTTTGTTTTTTGCTTTTGTTAATTTTTTCACTTTGGTTGTTTTTTTTTTAAATACAACATGGGGTTCTGAGGGTTTAAGGCCAGTCTTACAACCAGCCGTACCAGTGTGTTTGCTTGGTTACTTACCCAGTTTACAAAGCGAGTAAATGTATTTGACGTACATAAATGTGTGCAGCAGCCAACCTGACGCGTTTTTTGTCGCGTAATTTTAAAGAAGCGACTCCATTTTTCCACAAAGTATAATTTTGGAAGCTACTACGCTGGATATCTAGAAGCTAAATTACTCATTTTTTAATTGAATTTGCACATTAATTTGCACTAACTTGAAGCTGCATTTGTTATTTTTTTTGCTGGTGTAATTTAATAAATGATTTTAATCTTTTATGACATGCACAGTTTTATTGTGTACAGATATGTTGATCTTGATTCTCGTAGAATGTTGTCAACAGCATATAATACAGAAAAAAGGCAAAATGGAGCAGCACAGAACCAGGATTTGTTCAAGTGGTTTAATGGACAGTTTTAAATGGATCAGTAAAAATGATGCAAGTTTCTTTTTCCAACATAAAGAGTTTCTTAAAACACGGTTCACTGTAACAAATGAAACGACAACAAAGCTTTGTTAGAATAATGAGAGAGACAAAAACAAGATGACCTGAGGTTTGCATGTGCATGATAACTTCTGCTATTTACATGTGAAAAATATGTTTGATTTGAGACGTTAGTCCAAATGTTCAACAGTCCGCGTGGTGGTTTGGTCTAAAATGGATTCAAGGGGAGAACGTGGTGGTGGTTTCGGTGTCGGTGGTGCCGGAGCTCCTCCTCCTGCCGCATGTGTACTTGAAGAACCTCTCCTGGCTCATGCAGCCCAAATCCTTCAGCAGCTTCAGCAGGTCGTTGCGGAACTTCACCCCGATGAAGGCGTAGACGAAGGGGTTCAGGCAGCACCTCAGCAGCGCCACACACTGGGTGATGTCGGTGGCGTAGAGGAGGCTGTTGTCGTACCAGCAGTCGCTTGTTCCCCCTTTCGCTGTCACAACCGTGGTCCAGAACAGGACGACGTTGTAAGGAACCTGGCAGAGCAGGAAGACGCCGACCACGGCCAGGATCACCTTGATGGCCTTATTCCGCTCAAAGCTACGAGCATGGCAAAGCGTCTTGACGATGCTGCTGTAACAGAAGGTCATGACCAGGAGAGGCAGGATGAAGGCCAAGACGATCTGACTCGACTGGATGCTGACTCGGAGCGGGTCGCTGCCGCTGGAAAACGGGGTGCAGGTCTTGTTGTAGATGTTGGTGTAGTACATCTCAGGTATGGAGAAGGTCAGCGCCGTCACCCAGATGATGGCCGACGACACCTTGCTGAAGAACACCGCCTGAGATCGGCGGCGGTGGGCCGAGACGGCTTTGGAGATGGCAAAGTAGCGGTCCACGCTGATGAAGGACAGCAGGAACATGCTGCTGTAGAAGCTCACCTTGTAGACGGTGTGCATGGCTTTGCACATGAAAAGGTTGAAGACCCACTCTGCCATGGAGTTGGCCGCCCAGAAGGGGAGCGACAGGGCTAGAAGGAGGTCCGCAAAGGACAGGTTCAGCAGGTAGACGTCCGTCATGGTCTTGAGCCGCTTGAAGAAGAAGACGGTGAGGATGACGAGAATGTTTCCTGTCAGGCCCAGCAGGCAGATGATGGAGTAGAAGGTGGGCATGAACCAGAGGCGGAACTGGCGGTTGGATTCCTTCACGCAGAGTGTCGGAAACAGGTCATAATCCACACTGGAGCCGCTGTAGTCCGGGTAGTCCGTGAAGGTTGTATTTTCAGACAAGCAGGACTGTAATCGAAATAAAAGCAATTTAGAATCCAACTTTAAGGTTTCACTACCGTGTTTTTCCTGCCCCCTGACACAGTTCTGATGTTTTTTGGTGTACCTTCACAACCACATCCTCAGAGCAAACGCTGCTCATGAGGGGAAGGTTGTGGTTCGTTACCTGCAAAGTATCCCTCAGCGTCGGAACATCTCGTGTCTTTAACATCATGCATATTTAACCTCTTTAATAAAGCTGTGTGATTCTCTTACCTTGAAGTTAAGAAACCATATCAGCACCGTGGGCAGGAGGCTTTGGAGATCTGAAAAACAAACGGAGAGACTCTTTAGAAGATCAGGAAATGCAGTCGCACGAGTGTTCTGATCCTTTACATAAGTACAAGCACTGCCACGGCATTGTGAAAGTGCTCCGTTACTAGCAAAAGTTCACATTTTGGATTAAAAACAAAAGTACTCAATGCAGAAAATTCTTCCCACAACTGTTTTGCATAATAGGAATATTATTACTCATGCATTCATGTAAAAGCAGGATTTTGCTGCTGTGGTTGGTGGAAGCGGAGCTCATATCGATTTGTTTTTGTATCCGGCTGCAAGTTCTGATTATTTATGGGTTAATCTGCTGATTATTTTCTCAGCTAATGATTTGATTGTTTCTGAAAATTCTAAACAAAAAACAAAAACCAAAACAGAGAAATGTCGTCACAACTATCCAGAGTCCAAAGTGTCGCCTTCACAGTGCCGCTACTGTCCAAACCCTGCAGTATTTTTTAAAAATGCACTAAAATTATATCAAATCTTCACATCTGTCAAATTGGAGACATTTTTTTAAATGTTTAAACAACTTAAATCACAATATTTACCAATTAATTTCCTGTCAATCTACTAATAGAACTAATTGCTGTGCTTGAATAAACGGTTAAACAGTGCAATTATGAACAAAACATCATAATTTATATTGTCTTTAAGTGGTTTATTTGCAAAAAATCTTAATTTGTAAAGTAACTTAAAGCCGTCATATAAATGTAGTGAAGTAAAAAATACAGTATTTCCTCTCTGAGATGTGGTCGACTACAAAGAAAAGACTGAAGTACCTCAAAATGTTTTTTACGGAATTTGAGCAAATATACTGAGCTGGATTCCGCCACTGGTATTTTCAGGAAGCAACCAGATGAAGTGATTTGTGCTGATTTTGTTCCCTTTGAGTTTTCTGACACTAACCTGTAAGTATTTAAACCGAAGCCGTGTGAATCTAATGACTTTAATTAGGTTGTTTTCATCCCAAAGACTTTATGCAACACGTTTGGTGGCGCTCTTTGCTGCTCGTACACGGTTACTGTACTCGACTAAAGGTGCCACAGAAAGTAGTTCCTGCAGTGTAGAAATGCTCAGTTATAGGTAAAAAATCATGCATTTTAATTTAGGTTTTAGCATCAAAATAGACTAGATTCATACTTAAATTGTCAGAATGGTGTATGCTAAAGTTGAAGGTGGTGAAGGTGATTTAACTTATTTATAGCTGCAGGATGTCTTGAAAATTCACCCTCAGGGCTCAATAGTTTGATCTTAATCTGTGATATGACGTCATCATTTATCTGTTGATTATAGTTTGTAATTATTGAAGCTAATCTGCAGAGTTATCAAGTGAAAGCAGTAAAAACGCACCATGTTTGCAGCAGAAAATGGAAATACTTAATGAGCTCAAAACTGCACTCGAATAGAGAAGTACTCAAGCGT
Source organism: Stegastes partitus (assembly GCF_000690725.1). Classification (NCBI taxonomy): domain Eukaryota; kingdom Metazoa; phylum Chordata; class Actinopteri; family Pomacentridae; genus Stegastes; species Stegastes partitus. Next base: position 110,495 of record NW_007579360.1, on the reverse strand, counting down.
TTAAAAGGCGTATATCGTTTATAAATATGTATGCGAGTCGACTGTTTTTAGATCACATGTTCCTTATTGTTAGAAGTCAGAGACATCCTGTTCGACCAGGAGTAATGTGCTCATTGAAAAAAACTGACCTAGTTCCTTATTCTTTACAAAAGCTCTCGATCGTTTCTCAGAAAAAAACACCGAATGTGAAATTTGATTTATTACATTTTTTTAAAAGCGACTGTGTCATTAGTCCGTGATTTGATATCAATAAAAGTCAAATTTGTGTGTTTGTTGCAGAAATAAAATCTCACCAATTCATGCTGCAAATGAGACAAAACTGAATTTTAAATAAATAATCGTTAATCGTTTCCATCAACACACGCGGTTGTTACGGTTTAGCAGCGACGTCAAATCAGCCTCACAGAAGCATGTGCCACCACGCTGTGTGCCATCACCACCTCTAAACGTGCAGCTAAACGGCGTTACCGCCGCCTGGTAGACAAACGAACCATCATTAGCTTTAAGTAATACTTTCATCATTTTGGTGTTTTCTTTTTTTAACATTCATTCATTCACCACAGCAAACACACACAACATCCTTTTAACTCTGCAAAGTAAAACTACGATAACGTACTCACCGCTGACTGCAGTCATGTTGACTGGGAGCAGTTTTTTTCTGCAGGTGAAGCCACGAACACAGAGAGATAAATGTCTGTGTTTGATGGTGGTTTCCCTTTGTTGAAGCGACACTCACACACACACACACACACACACACACACACACACAAAGACATGCCTTCCTGAAACTTTTTTTATCCACAGTCCTCAGCTATCATGTGAGACATTCAGAAAACCACAAGTCCAACTAAAACATGCACAAAAAAACATCTAACTTCTGTGAAATGTTGGAATTACAAAAGGAGACGTAATTATTAGAATGAGCCAAAACCTCTTCTTGTTGGTAGCTTTGTTTTTATTTATCTTTAGTGGATTAAAAGTGCCTTCTGTCTCGTCTAACTAAAGTCGTATCAGTTGTGTTGATGTGAGTGTTCGGTGGTCCGGATCGCTTTCGACTTACTAGCAACCACTCATTTTTCTATGAAAAGGAACAACCTGAAAGGGGGGCAGCTGCTGAGGTGTAACGCGCTCCATTAATCTTTTGCAAATGAGTTGTTTCAGAGGAAGCCGGTCTGCTTTCTGTTAGAGCGACACTGGTTGATGAAAGCCACACGATGCAGCCAGTTGATACAAATCTGATGGTTATCGCCTTGATTGTGACTTGATAAGACGTAGGAGTCTGGAAAATATGTGCTTGCTTTTCTTTAAAAGAAAAAGGAAAGGAAAAAAAAAAGAGTATTGTGTGTTGTGCATCCAAAAACAATGTGCTTTTCGGTGCTACATGATTCATTTTTATGGTGCTGGACAGCAGTTGATTCCCTGCAGAGCTGCCCTTTAACATAGAGCTGCACGAGCTTCTGCACACCTGTATCTCTGCGGTTGTGGTCTGGAGCTTTCACTCTTAGTCTGTGCAAAACCACACGGTACAAAAACGCAGCAGGCTGCAACGCAAAGCTCCCCGTTCACATTTCAGCTGAAGCACTATCAAATCTGATCACTACGCCCTCCTAGGTGAAGCTGAAACCAGTGACAACATTACTCACTACCTTTAAATCTCCTCTCGGGGTTGTGACATTTGCCCCTCGTTTTTGCATTTTTTACAAATGCAACTGAGCTCTCGGGACTGCAAGTTCTGCACTGAAAACAGGAAATCAGAACAATTCCCTCTCATCTTACCCACTTCCCTTACCTGTACTGTGCAAGGACTGTGCAAGCACACTGTATGCCTGCCACCACCCTAACGTACAGCACGCTTGTTCTTTAGTCAGTTATGAACCATGGCCGCTGTGTCAGGGCTTTTAAAGAATACTTTTAGCAACATGCTGTTAAAAGCACTATATATATATTTTAATGAATGAATGAATGAATTTTTTTTAATTAAGCATGTGTCTAAAAGTATATTTATGTCAATTTCTGCACAGGCTGCTTCATGTGAGGAGTGTCGGTTAGGATCCAGGACTGGTGTCATACAAGATATATTTCAAACCCAAACTACTAACTATCAGTTTTCCCCTTCAGACAATCAGCCAGCTCGTCTACAGAGACATCCTGCGGTGTTTGCTTCGTTCAGTACGTGAGAAGAGGTGAGAGTTGTGGCAAGACAAGTCGTGGTTGCTTCACCATGACAACGAGCATCCGACAGTTCCTGGCTGAGAAGAACATCGGCGTGCTGGAGCAACCTCCCTACTCACCCCACCTGGCTCTGTGTGATTGTTTCCTCCTCCCTAAGCTCAAGGGGGTCACCAAGAGGACCCGTTTGGAAGACGTGGACGACATCAAGATGGCTGTGATGACGGAGGATCCCGGAAGAATCTTTCCAGGAGTGTGTTCGACTCACTTGTAGTTTGTAGTTTGGGTTTGAAATCTATCTTTCATGACACCAGTCCTGGAACTTTTCTGACACCTTGTTTGTCTTTTCAACATCAACAGTGTAAGGTGAAGTAATCTTGACAAACACATCATAGTTCCCACAATAGACCATCATTTACTCTGATTGAAGGGTTCTTGAATACAAGGACCCAAAGAAAAGGAACATTTTGGTTGGAGAAACAGTTGTTTTGAAATATTTCTGCTACAAAAAGGAACATTTTGCTCACAACTGATGTGTTTAGCCGTTTACACTGATCAGTCACAATATTAAAGGCCCCGTCTCGTATCTCTTCTCCGCAAATTAACTAAAATCTTACATCTTCTTTTAAATTACTGACAAGATGGTTCGTTCCACCATGACCCTGTAACTCCTGGTTTTCAGGATGTTCTTCAACAGCTCTGAGAACCAATGAGCTTCAGCTGGCCCCGCCCCCTCCAGGAAGAAAACGCTCTCTGTGTCTGTGGTCGACAGCTCACAGCAAAACAAGTGACTGCACAGCTGTAGACAGCGGGACTTTCTATTGCCTCTAACTTTCTGTCTGAGTGATCGTTTGACGCTGAAATACCTCTGAGCTGTCTGCAAAGCTGTTTGTTGTTGTTGTTATTAGCTTGCGTTCAGTGAGTTTGTCTGATGACGTTCTGCTTGAGAATGGCTCTGAAGTCACTGCTGGTTAAACATGTGGTCCTAACGGGCTTCGTTTCAGCCACTGTTCCATACTCGGTCTGCTGTCTGACAACTGAAACAAGAAAATATGTTTATTGTGACTTTAGCTGTGTTAAAATGCACTGGTGGCGTTATCGGCCTCTGACTGAATATGAACCAGTCTGGCTGCAGAGCGGCTCACTTTACCGCAGAGGAGCAGAACATAATCTTTACAAAATATGAAGAATATGAAAACATCATAGGATACTTGTGGCATATCTGACATTGTTTTACTTTCAGCTGCAACCCTGGTGGTGTAAAAAGGACGTGGGAACAACTTAAGAACAAACATAAAAACATAATTCAAAGCGGTGTAGGCCTATTAATTTATCCTACAAATACAAGCTTTGGTGCTAAAATCAGTTTACTGTTGTGGGGTGATATTGGTATGGAAATAACATATGAAATAGCTTTGACATTACATTACATTAGCCAACAGGGGAAAAAATGAATGAAGGAAGACAGGAGCTCATAGAGATCCTCGTCAGGGTGTGCTAAAGGGTTTTGCCGGTCCTGAAAAACCCTCACACTCCTCAGTGATCCTTCACAATTCACTCTCCGATGTGTAGTGGGTCTTCTGTGAATGGTGATCCCATTTTGTTGAGAACTGCTTCGTTTTCTACTCCTGAAGTTTTACAGGAGAGAAGTGATTTTCAGTGGGCGTTGTTTTTATACCCAGTGATCTCAACCTTAGCCGTGAGTTACCATGGTGATGTACCCCAGTAACAAGAGAACCACCGTCGTAGGACTGAAAACCCAGGATTTAACCTGAAGTTAGCTCGCTAACCCCAAATCCTGCTTCGTAGTACAGGCCTCTGGAGAGAAGCTAGCAGATGTAAACAACAGCTGAGTTTAGGTTGAACTGAAGCGCAACTGGAGACATAAAAAAAACACAGCAACTCAACCAGACTTTGTTTATTGGTTTAAATCAAAGTTCCCACTGTCTCTGAATGTCGCTCAGCGTTACAGTTTATAAAGAGTTCTGAAGCTAATGTTAGCCACATTAGCCTTACAACATGCTAACACTGTAGATCTTACTGTTGTTGTGGTGACGTTGCCTTCAAATATAAAAGTAATCCGCTGTGTGTTCACTTCCTCAGGTGCCAGGAGTGCATGAAGACTCTTGTGTTCGCTCTTGCAGCCAACAGCAGAACATTTGGTGAGTTTTGCTCGTGGTTCAGACGTTTTAGAGTTTAGCAGAAGCAGCTGTAGAAAGTAAACAAACCTGGTAGGCTGAGAGGCAGCTGCTCTTCCTGCACGATCTTCCTTATTGAACATGAGCCACAGATTCACGTGTGGTTGCGTGACGAGCAGCATGTGTCACCTGTTTTTCTCCATTGCTTGTTTAGTTTCTAAAACATCAGAAAATTATTGTAAACAGACAAAAAAAAAAAAAAGCCAAATGGTGTTTTCCAAACCCCACAATGACGTCCTCAAATATCTTGTTCCGTCCACAAGCCAAACATGTCATAGAGGAGGAAAGAAACCAGAAATGTCAGCAGTTAAGAAGCTGAAATTAGAGAATTTAAACTTTGTCTCTGTCACAAGTGGGATATTGTCCCATTTTCCTTCTTCTTGGAAGACTTTAAATCAGGTGAAAGAAGTAGCCTATCAAACTAGAGATCTAATAATATCCTCGCAGTAGTCTCTAAAATCACAGAAGAAAAGCAATCTGTGAGCATCCGGTGTCTCCATTAATCAATGGGGAAATTACTTTACGCCCACTGCAGTTTCTGAAAGCGTCATTCCACAGAAACGGCCAACATTTTTTTTCTGTTGAACAAGCCAAAAGTTGTTTTGATGAAAGTGGAGTCAGAGTTGTGTTTTCAGATTTGAACAAGGCATTTGACAGAGAGCTCTGAAAGTTAAATGTCTTGGTTGGAAGTTTCATTTATCCGTCAAAGCTCTGAACATTTGCTGGTTGTACAGTAGGAGTGCCTCAAGGCTCTATTCTAGGAGCAATTTCATTAAGTGTAATTAATAATAACCTTCCAGAGGTCATTGTCCAAATGTACGCTGATTTTTACTTGTGCATAATTTTAAAAAAACCAAAACGTTTCACATCATCTGTAAAATAACAGTTAAAAATTATGGCACCATTTTTCAATCCTTAATGTACAATTTTTCTTTTCTTTTTTTAAAACAACAGCAGATTTCTGAATTACATATATTAATATCTAATTTATATTATATTTTTTATTGCCTTAAATACAGTAAAATAGCTGAAATTAGCAGTTTACTGTCAAATATTATAAATAAAAAATAAATAAAAATAAATAAAATTACCATTGATAAAAATACAGATTTTTGATGTCAGTGCTTTTGTGATTTTGCAAGTTATTGATTTGTACATTCACAAAATGTTGAATATTTATAAAATAACTGTAAATTAAAAAAACAAACTGTTATATCTATACTGTATTTACTAAGTTGTTTTTTTTAATATTCTCAAAACATAAATATTACAACGTTAGGTTTGTACAAAATCCCGAAGCCCTGATTTCCACTAAAAAGTTTCCCCAAAACAACTCCAGTGAGAATTTCTTTTCAGGGTAGAAAAGTTTTATTGGTATAAATATGCAAAAAAGGAAATTAATTTTAAGACTGCATGTTCATGACTGTTCTTCAAGCTGTTTTACGACAACATGAAAATCCATGTTTAAGCGAAACCTCGTTACACGGTGTACACAATTACGGTACATTTAAAAGTTTTCCTGCTGAAAACTGCAATATTGATCATACACACAGAGATGTTCTAAGCGTACTGCTTTGATTTGATTGACAGCGAGCAAACTTGAGAACACTGGTAGTCGAGCATTGTACAGCATTGATGATAATGATGATGGTGTGATACACTTCGGGCTGGACTGAGCCGCGCCCCGAGCACCCGATGCACAAGTAGAATAAAAATGCTGATAATAAATAACAAAAGTAAACTACTACTAATGACTACAAACTCCTGAGACAATACTGTCACTGTAATACTGATACAGAGAGTAAACAAATATTCTCCCCGCCGAGGAGATGGTCACCTAGCGCCACTCGTCACAACTCATTTTTTTTAAAAAAAATTGCAACATGCAAAAATAACGATAAAAGCAACAATGACACTACAATACAAAGGACAAAGTTAAATATAACACTGAGCAACGTTTGTTTCGTGTGACAGACTTTCTTCACATCGCCAGTCTCAATTGGATCTGGTTTCTGCCAGACGTAGTGCGAGAGATATGTATCAATATGTGCTGAAGAGGGCCTGGATGGATTCTTCCAAATGGCAATGTGGAGAAAAGATAGTGCTTTCACGCGGGCTGTTGTGGCACATTTTAGCAGCCATTGACTTTAGACAGGATCATTGCTTTGTCGGCTTCAAGTGCAGATTTTTCATGTATTCAGCGCCTGTCTGTGAGACTGAGGCTGGTTCAGCATCGAGCCCGTCTGAGCGCTCCTCGTATGCTTCAAGATGATTCTGTGCAATATCTGTGATTGGAGGGTCGCGTCAGAGGCCGGCAGAGCTCACAGACGGTCTGCCGCTGGACTCAGTGGGCCGCTCTGGCCCTGCTCGGACCCTCCGACGGCTCGCTGGTGGCGGCGTCTTCCGTTTGAGCGGAGGTGGTTTCTGAGCCTGTGTTGCTGTCGCTGGTTCCCTCCTCCATGGCTCCCTCCGGGACGCTCTCCTTGTCCTCCGAGACGCCCTCCTCGCTGCCGGGGTGAGCCTCCAGCTCCTCCGAGGCCTTCGGCTTCCCTGAATCGCAGAAACAACGAGACTGTCAAACATTGGCTCCATCTTGTTTTGTCTCACGTGATTACTCTGTTTCTGCTGATATTAGGACCTTCCTCTTTAACCAGGCTTTTGACTGATTTGATAGATTTTATTTTATTTATTACTCTCTTAGAACAATTTCTCTATTTATACACTTATTTTAGTCTATTTAATATACAGCTATGACTTAGTTTTTAATCACTTCTAATTCTGTTTTTGTACTTTTTGACTTCTGTCTCTACTTTAATAATAGATATTTTATTTATCTATTTCATTTTATCTCACCTGGTGTTTTCTTAATGCCCGTGTCATATAGGATAGTCTTTCCTCAGTTCTTCCATTACTGTGCTTTACATTCCTTTATTTCTAACATGACTTTTGGGGTGTGTGTATTTGTACTGTTTTATTTTTATTTCTGTTGTCCGTGAAGCACTTTGTGTTGCATTTTAATTGATTGATTTCTCTCCTGCTGCTCTGGATTGACGGCGGAGTACCCTTGAGGAAATTTCCAATTATTGCTGGGCTTTGAAGGACTGTTAGTTTGTGATGATGGAATCTGTTAGACCTTGTGACAGTGGTTGTCACACTATTAGCAGCTGCTGATAATCTGTAGGCAGATACCTGAGAGGGGCCCTAATGGTGAAATATTCTCATTTTTCAGGATGTTTTTTTGCATATGTAACCTGCTAAATGTCATACCTACCTATCCACATACACCCTACGTGTGTTAGAGTTCTGACATGTCGTTTTTTGTATGACAAAACCTGACCGTGGCCCACCTTGTGCATCTGTGTTGCTGGATTCTGCGTCCTCGCCCTCCTTGTTGCTGCTTTCGCTGAGAGAATTTTGCTGGGACTTGTTGCCATGTGTTGCACAAATGTGTTTTTCTTCCTCTGCTAAGACACATGTGGGGGCCTCCCTCGCACCTCGATCTCCTGCATCTTTCTCACGTTCTGCCATCCGTTTGCGGGCGGCCTCTTCTGCTGCAGCGATCTCTGCAGAGATCTTCTCCATGTCCACTTCCACCTTCATGCAGCACAGCTAGAACAAACGTCGAAGCATGGGATTAATCATTTCTGCACTCTTGCACGTGTACTGTAGGTGCTCATTAGAGTGCTTTTGTGCTGAACATGCGTGTGCAGGTTGACGGCAGTAACGATGTACTCGGCAGTAATAATAAAATGATGTAACTGAACAAGCTGTTCTGTTCCAACGGGAGGCATGTTCAGTCTTGAAAACCTTTTGTGCCAGTCGGTGAGTTGATGCCCGTTTGAAACTCTGTAGAGGATAAATGGCGCCGCCTGTTGTGAGCTCCAGACAGTGCACTCTCCTGCACGTCGCTGCATCTTAGAACAACAGTTATTATGGGGCTACAAATTGTAAATGATGACAGCTATATGATTGCCAGAACATGTGGATGGAGTTAACCGCAGCTGGTGGCTGCGAGGCAGATGGAGACTGGCACGAGCCCAGCGCTGCACACTACATGCAGAACGAAGCTTGCGTGCAAGTAAGCAATGACCAAATTTAATGTAAAAGATGCCGTACCCTTTTGAGCTCATTTGTGAACGTCTCTGTGGCTTCAATGAATTTTCTTTTCTTGTCCTGGTGGCGGTCTTCAATCTGAAGCAACTCTGCCTCCAATTTTCTCTGCGACACGAGACACACAGGCACCACAGTTATTACTTAATAAGCCAATAAAAACAAAGCTGTCAATGTTAGATGAATCCATTATGTGAGGACTCGAAGATGGAAACTGGATCCTACCTGATGCACCATCAGAGACTGGACCTGGCGTTTGAGGACCTGCATGCGAGCCGTGGTGACGACTGATCGCACATCTGGGACGACGCTCTCGCTGAGGATCTCGCTGATCAGGCGGTGGTTGCGTTGGAAACGAGCCGCGGCTGAATGCTTTATGGAAAACCCGTCGTCGTAATCTGGAGATAAGAGAAACATCTGAGCCGTTACGCTTCCCGGAGGAAAAATATTTCTGTCCACCTGTCAGAAGTCAGAGAGCAGAGACGTGTTGAACGGTCCCCCGAGGCAACAGCAAGCTGTGACGGTGCAAATGTTACAAAACAAAATCACGCAAATCCTGCTGCATCAAGACACTGTAAACATAAAGGGGGATATTGCTCAATATTTATACAGAGTTAGAGTTAAGTATATGCCATTATGTCAAAACACATCCTTAGGCAAAGCGCAGCCGTTTTTGTTAGGTGAACGGGACAAGCAGTTAATTATAACCCGCAGTATGTGGACAGATGTTTCAAGATGTAGTCTGCAATTTTCATTCATCAGCAAATGTTCTTCTTTGTCTTAAATGTATACTCCTGTGCCTCCTTTAAATACAGGATGATGGGGCAGTAAGGTAAAATCCAAATACAGAGCCTTAAGACAATAATCAAATCTAGGGGCTTTTTCCACACTCTGCGGTGATGAAGAATTAAATCCAGATGGATTTAAATTGGACTTTTATTTTGCTATTATTGTCATTTATGTTTGCGCATGCATTTAGGACGAAAATACAGACCTGCAGTCAGTTTAACTCTGCCTGGATTTGTGAACCATGATTATGATGCATATATATATTTGCTCTTTTGCTTTGCTGGGATGTATGGAGGGAGAAAAGTGTTTGTGTATGGCTATGTTAACCCTCTGAACTCTGAAAAAAATCATCAACATGACACCATTTATCTGAACCACAAACTGCACCGATAAAAAGATTTTTAAGTTTGTGACGGTTCTTAAACTTCATGTGTGTCACGGCTTAAAATTTTGACTTTTTTAATGATGTCACTTCGTTTTACGCGTCACATCTAAAGATTTGCACCAGATTGTGTAAAAAAACAAAACAACCAACAGTGGAAAAAAAAAAACCTGATGGACTATTCGGCTGAACTGCAGGCTGTGTTTACACGACGTAGATGGACAAATGTAAAAACAAAACAAAGATTGAGAGCAAAATAAAACATATTTAATCAATAAAACAACGCAGCATGCTGTGCAGAGGCGCGAGTTGTTGGAAGATACATTGGGCACGGTGAATCGTCTTTAGAGAGTCGATGTGCAGAGGATTTATGACATAACGTTGTCAGACTGCACCGAGGACGTTGTTAAAGGACGTGACATGAGCCAAGAAACACCCAAAACCAGCTCGTCGGTTTAAACAACAGTCCTCCTGTGTGTTTATCGCTATGTTGCCCTCTTACGTTTTTCATTTTAGCACCACTGTTCCAACAACAAAAACATGGTACGTCTTGTAGGTTTGTGGTGGCAGAACTAACTCGGAGGATCCCCTGAGCTCTTCTCGGTTGTGCGCCCATGTGTGCCCCATTGAAACTTTCCATGAGAGCAGAACTGAATCTCGTGTGCCATGCTGAAAGGTTTCGGAGGTGCTCAGACACCACAACAGGAAACAGTCATACGTTCTGAAGGTGGCGTGATAGACTTCAGCGTCTCTTACATTCACAAATTCAGCATAAATCAGTCTCGGTACTGTGTGGCGCGGTGGGATATTTTTCAGTGCTGTTGCTCTGCATGCCGACTGCTGTTCTCGGTTATTTTGCATTTCGGATTAAAACTAAAACCACAGCACCGCCTGAAAGATTGCAAGCTTTCAATACGCAGTTCTGTTTTGCCATTGTGCCTGAGAATGAGCGCCACACAGACCCTTTAAAAACACACTTTAAAGCAGACTATAACAGATCCATCACTTGCTTTTGACCTTCTGTCTCTGTGAGCTGCTTTGACGCTGATAAGAGCAGAGCAGGAGAAGCTGGTTAGAGTTTCTGTAAGACTTTATTAATAAAGCAAAATCTCTGAGTATGTAGCCACCCGGAGAGCTAAATCTCATTTAATCATTGCCGTACGTGCAGTCTTTTGAGAACATAACCCACTGGGATAGCAGCTTTGACATTTTTATGGTCTGGGGTGTTTCTAAATAGCAACTGTTTTATCTGCAGTTTTCCTGTACATCATTATCTTCTACTGTAGCCCAGCCAGACCCCAGACAAGCATCATTTCCTTGAGGTGGGTGTAACTCAAACGTCTTCTTCTGGCTTTGTGTGTCTAACATGCGTGTGCGTCAGTCTTTTAAAACAACAGGGAAAAGAATGTAAATTTTGCAATTACGTCTAAACCAATGCCAGGAATACCTACGAAATGTAAACACTCGCGCAAAAACACAAAGACAAATTTTGTCCCCTTTTTTTGCAGCTCGAAAGCAGAAACAGCGTTTTTCGGAGGTAGCTTTTTACCAAAAAATGTGGACGGTTGCTGCCGTGTAGGAGGAGGGAAAAAGATAACACATTCTCTGGGTGTGCGGACTGGCAGCTCTGTGTGGTCGCGCTACAATAATTACAGCTCTGTCACAGTGCTCTAAACCTTGGGAGACAAAGCATTTAGCTGAATGGCCTTACCATCTGGATCCTCCGCCGGCTGGATACTCATGTAAGGCTCGCCCTTGTCCAGCCTGGACTGCCTCTGGCGACTCTCCTCTTCCAGAGCTGCCTCGGCCCGGCTCTTTGCGTTGACGTAGGCCAGGTAGGCCGGCGAGTTGTGATAGGCCTTCATGCTCTCATTATACTCAATCTACAGTGGAGAAGATGACAGGAATGACGAGGAAACAGAGGAGGGCACGACAAGCACAACATGTGGACGCTTGTTTCAATCAACTATGACAACATAAGGAAAGAGGGACTGTTAGACAGAAAGGAATGATGACTGGAGGGACCCACAAGTGTTGGGGACACATCTACTGGTCACCCATCAGAGAAACCCCGTAAACACCCTTTGCAAAACAACCAACCTTCTCTGCTTCGTAGTCATTCAAATAATCCTGTTTCTCCTCATCAGTGAGGTCCCTCCACATGCCACCGATTATCTTCCCAATTTCCCATAGCTTCAGATCAGGATTGGAGGCTTTTACTTGATCCCAAACCTGGTGATGAGAACCAGACATGGGTGTGGGGTTGGGTTGGAGGGGCTATACGTGGTTATCTCTTTGCAGAGAGGTCACAAACCAGAGGAGGCCGAGTGCTTTAAGCTCCATCTCCAAGCTGATAAATCCCACTACGTGACGTGGACAGTACTAGCTAAGTCCTGGCTTAAATTTGCTTCACACCTACCTCGATTAAACAACGATTAAGAGTCAGAAACACAATGCACATCTCACTTACTCTGAGCTTATAGACTATCTTAGCACCCCTGCCTTCCAACAGAGCACATGATGATGCAAACGGCAGCAATAACACACTGTGGACTTACCTTGCGACTATATCTCATGTATGGCATCAGCGGCTTATCGGGTGGCTTGGGTGGCTTTGGGATATTTATTCCAGAGGAATTCTGGTGAAGAAAGAGAAAGAGTCACTTTGAGGGACGGCTGCTCTTGAGGGACCACACTGCTGCTAGGCTAAGCTGAGACGTTTAAAACTACATGCAGGAGCAACGTGGTTATGCAATTTACCTTTAAAACTATCAGAGAAAAAGAAAAGAATCAAAGCAAGATGCAGAGTAATTTCTGTTATCAATTCAGTTGACCTGGTTTAATTAATGACAGTTTGAGGCCATACGTAAGTCAGAAACCCCACAGACTACAATGGAATAGCGCTGACTGTGAAAAAAAACACACAGAAATCTCACTTAAGCTGAGATTTGCCCACTGCGAGACATAATGCCATTATCAGAGTCAGCCAACCACAGCTTGCATGCAGCGACTAAATTACTGCTCAGCAGCCAGAGCCATGCCGAGCAGCGAGTCTGTAATGCCATGGCAACACTGATGGCATGGGTTACTTAACATGGCTGTCAGAAATGCAGACTTTGAAAGGCAGGTGGTATTTGAATAGACACAGATGGACTCTGAGCCATTCTGCACTGCGATGGAGGCAGCAGAGGGAGTTTGGAATGATGTGCGTGTCAGATTCGGCCTCGGTAGTGGAATGAGTCGGGCTTCACACACCGACGTCTGTTTTCTGAGCGGTGGAAATGCAAAAAATACATCCAATCTCATTTGCTCAGGACAAAGCAAAAAGGTCTTTCTTGTGAAATGCTGCAATGCTGGTAATGCTTGCACGGGCTTCTGCAGTGTCTTTAAACTCCACAATCAGGGTGTGCCTTTGTATTTTGAGTCACCTTGTAATCGCTACGTTATTATTCATACCGTTACCCGACTGTTGCTGCTTTGGCTCCCTCCCAGTCTGTAGTTGTTGTAGGCCAGATGGCTGTATGGGTTGTACCCCACAAACCCGGTAGTGTTGGGCATTTGCTGATGAAAACAAATGAGACAAGAAACACGAATGAGAAAATGACATAAAGGAAGGAGAGGAGAAAGCCCAAGACGAAATTAAAAAATAAATAAATCAAAGAAACCAATGAAAGAAGCTGAGGAAAATGCAAAATAAACTTGCATTCATGCCGGGGCTGTAAGAAAATAACCTTCCCAGAAGCAGCGGTGTATCAGCACATCAGTCGGTGTGACTAAAGCCCCTTTTCCTTTTCGTTAATCTGCAGCAAATGAACGGCTTCGTGTCTAAATAAGCAGCATAATCACTTTCCCCCTCAAAAAGCCGAACCTACTGACATTTTCTTATCACGTCTATCAAGTCACATGAACAGACAGGCACGCAGAATAGGTATTTCAAGCTGTGCGAAGCGATTCTTCAGCACAAATGTGGTCCAAAAACAACACAGTTTGTGTGCTAAAATCCCCAAACACTTTTCTCAATCACATCTATTACGGCAATAAAAACACACACTAACAGATTTAATTAATGATGGTCACCAAAGAGAGGAAAAAAGAGAGGGTAATCTGTTTATTTTTCCAGAGGAGCTGAAGTTTAGTTTGTTGCTTTCAGCCATTTAGGACTATTTCCTCCGAGATCAGGAGATATCCGTCGCCTCAAACGGCCGCGGGATCCATATGAGCGTCTCCAGAGCCAGAGCATATAACAGAACAACAGTACTTCATTAGGATATAGTTTATTTGTGGTTAGTAAAGCAGAAGTTATATTATCATCAAACTGAATTTTCAGTGTTCAAGAAGTCACAAATAAACTAGTCATTTGTTTAGGTTAGGATTATGCATTATCTCACATGAATGAAAAATATAGTTTTCTGTCACTGCGGGGACTCTGTCTGACATGAGCAGTGAGAAACATCACCCAAAAACATGACCTGTGTCTGAACGACAGCATGCCAGTAATCTTTGGTATCCCAAGTCTGCACATTCAACTAAACATGCTGATTTCCTTGAAAAAAAAAAAAAGATATGCTCCATCCATCCAAATACTTTTTCCCTTGCAGCTGCTCTCACAAAGTACAACTGAGGCACACTTATAATATTGTGCCTTAAGCTTTGATTGTCTGTAACGGGAATTAGGGGCTCAAGCTCGTTTATACTTGCAGAGGATTATGGGTCAGAATGGCCAGAAAAAGCAGGCTGGCTTGAATATTGCAAAATCTGACAGGATGTGTAGGACATGCATGTGTTTTTGGGCATGTCCTGGGACATACTTAATGTTTTTCTGATGCACTATACAGGTAAAGGTAGTATTGATACTGAAGCCATATTTTTTGATAAATTGCACAAAAAATGATATCTGATACTTACAGTTGTGGGGGCAGGGGGAGGTGGGGGAGCATAGGATGGTCTCTCTGTTGAACAAAAATCCAAATTAAACTTCAGATTTCCACCAAGTTTAACAGCCCTACCTGTAGTATTATCCTGACTACATCATTAAGACATCTATCTGTTGAATGCATCTGTGACTTTGCAGCACTGTGGCTCTATCACGTCCTGTGCATTTGCAGGTAACTGAACATTTAGCATCACCGTCCCATCAGCACAGGTAGCCCAAACACTCCCTGGTCCTTACTTGACATTTTAGCGGTGAGCAGGAGGAGGAGGAGGAGGAGGAGGAGGTGGTGGTATCAGTCCGTGGCGGTCATTGGATCTGCAATAAACACATTTTAGAAGCAGGACAGCAGCGTTGAGGTGAACTCTGTCGGAGGTGTCATACAAAGCACAAAACAAAGAGATGCCGATGATGACTGTCAGTTAACGAGGCAGGCTCACGGTCACTAGCATCGACGTTAGCTCGAAGTTTGACCAGATTGGTAGGTTGTAGCTTGGAGGTTGTTAGCACAATAAATAATATCGTTGACACTGAATGTTTTTACGATATGTCGCTATTTGGATATGATAGTAGGCGAGAAGCGCTGACGGTCGACTGCTCATAAACGAGCTGTCAGTTAGCGAGCAAGCTAACGTTAGCATATATTAGCCGCTAATGCTAGCTAAGCTAATTAACTGCTAGTTTGGTGTTTTTGCGGCGACACACGGCAGTAAACAATGCGTGAGCTGACTTTTAATTGTTGTTAATTAACGTATAGCGTCGTAATGGCAGATAATCGATGCTACGTGGCTAGCTCATGAGCTCAGTTGGGCTAGCTAGCTGCTAGCTTAGCCACCTCAGTGAAAAGAAAATGACAGCTGAGATATCATTAGCATGCAGCGTCAACAGAGGTTATATAAATTCCCATGGATTGAGACGATGTCGAGCCGAAGTGTCGGGCAGAAGACTCACCCTAAAACACCTTTTGTTCCCCGCCACAGTGTGTGCGTTGTGGCTTTTTAACAGGGAGGGCTAAAAGCACCTGGCTGAGAGAAACAGTCCCCACAATAAACGAATGAAATGGGGTCCACTCGACTGATTCCTGCAGAATCTTCCAGAATTGCACCCCCACCCTCTCCTTATTACAGCTGTGCCTTGGCTCGATGCTGATGCTCATCGCCCTCAGCTGTCACTGCTGCAGCCTCTCGCCTATTGATACGACAGCAGGCACGCATTTTTCCTCCTGCGGGATTCATTCACAGGAGCAGAAAGTGAGCCACAGCAACGCAGAGCTGCTTTATTTTGCAGGTGCATCATAATATAACACATCAGAAGCTTCCTGAGGGGAATACAAGCACAGAGCTGAGCTGCACTGCTGCCCTGCTATGATAATAACAACATATACAGTGGAGTTTATGCCTATAAGGTGCTTTATGGAAGATTAAAACATGCAAATCATTAAATACATAATAATAAAACATCTGTAAAGACAGTGAAACATTAGAAACTGTTCAAGTGAGTTTGTAGAAGCTTTATGAACTGAAGCACTGATGGCTGTTCTGATTGAAAAGTTGAGCTTGTTGCACAGCGTTGGGGCTAAAAGCGTGTCCCCCCTTTTGATTAAAAGCCCGTTCTGTTGGACTTTTAACGGCAGCAGCTGCAGAATAAGAGGTTAAAAGTGCACAGATGTGAAAACCAAATCATGCACCGGTGTAAAAGTGGCTGACAGAATTTTAAATTGAATTCTGTCACGAATCTGGAGCCGGTATAACTCAGCCAGGACTGGAGCTTTGTGTTCTGATCCAACTGTAAAGCAGGAAAAAGTTCAGAAAATCAAAGTGTGAATGAGGTGGGCAGCAGTGTTTCTGGGCCTTGGTTTCTAACTTGTATATGACAGCACTGAACTAAAGCAATGTGTTGATTAAAGCTGAGGTTTGGTTTAAAAACATCCATAGTCTCGTGAGAACAATGTGCCGTTTCAGTGCAGATGCTTTCCAGTGAGCACCGTATCGTTCTATTATATATTTATACAGCGCCAATTCACACAGGAAGGTGGAAAAATAAATAGATAACGAGAGAAGCCCAACATAGCTGAACTTCCTTTGGATATTTTTTGAAACAGCATTTCTGAAAAAAAAAAAAAGCAATAAACTCCCATTTAAAAAGCAAAAAAAAAAGCGTGGAATGATTTATTATGTCACCGTACCGTAAGTTGCATTATAGACGCTTCACAGGCCGTGAGCTTTAGAGAAAATCGAGGTTGCCCTCCGCTGCTCCCAATGTTGTTAGAACTGAAATACTTTGCATTCTTGTTCGCATTGTTTGAAAGCCGCCCGGGTCAATAGTTGTAATAGTGTGTTCCCTAAAGATAACAAGCCAAAGCCTGCGGGATTTAGCCTACATCTCTGCCCATTCAGCCCGAATAGCTCTTGTTTTGGATCCGTTAATTGATTGTGTTCACTGCGTCCCCGTTTCTTTCTGTTGACACTGCACACTTGAGAGCTTATTTTACTTCTGCTTGACCTGCAGGCTGCGCGATATGCATTCAGACACCACCGCCGCGGTCCCATCTCCAGGTGTGGCGCCTCACCTTATTTTCCATTCACGGCCGCCCGAGCTGAATGAGAGAGGGGCAGCGGATTCCACGCGAGGAGGAGGAGACGTTGTTTGGCGTCGGACACCTGCGACGGACCGGAGGTAAGGCGGAGGTCACATGCCTCCTGTAAGCTACCGGGCAGGGCCTCCCAGGCGCAGCTGCGGGACTGCGGATGCCCAGAGGCGCAACAGGGCCTGTGACATTTTAAAAATCAGCCCGAAGGAAAACCCAGAAAGCTGTTCTCGTAATGCAGATCCAGACCCGGCTCTTAAGCCTGTAGAGCTCTCCAAAATAGACTCAGGCAGTGGAACTAAGCAGACTTGAAAGTTTACTCTGGTGGTGGATGGTAGAGATATTTTTAGAAGCTGCTGCACTCAGATTATTATGATGTATCTTTCCAGAGGTATTCCTTGCACAACTGCCTCCAGTATTATCATTAACCTGTCTGTCGGAGCAGCAGGGGAGCACACCATACCGGATAAAGATGTGGAGAAAAAAATAGTTTTTCTGTTTCATAAATGCATAAAAGTCCGCTTTAAATAACAAAATTCAACCTTTTTTTTTTAGCCTTCGATGAAAGAAAACCCACCAAGCATTCGTGCACGTGTTGCTCGTTGTACCTTTAGATGTATGTGAAGTGCATCCCAGCTCGTTATGAACTCGTGCACCTGCAAGCGTTTATCTCCTGTTTCGTTTTGGCACCGTATCTGTCGCTGATTTGGAGCTCAAAGGTGGACAACGCCGCGCTCCACTTATCTAACAAATCACATGGAAGCATTTAGAAATAGTCGCATACCATCGCCTCCTCTAACAGCTGCCATGACTAATACTGGAATTAGTTAAAAATTGTATGAAAAGTCTCGATAAGTTTGCACATTAGAAGCGGTCGTGCAGTGTGAGAACGTCCTGGCTTTAGAACCTGCTGCCGCTTCGTGTGTGGAGTTTGCATGTTCTCACGGTGCCTTCGTGGGTTTTTTCCACGAGCACGCCGCCCCTCATAGCAGCGACATTCCCAGACAGTAGCAGCTCGCCCCACCGCGCTGCGAAAGCTGCTCAGGAAAACAACTCGAGGAGCACGACAAAGAACCCACGGCGTCAACCCGACCGAGTGGAGCATCAGTGGGACGCGCTGGAACAACCGGGGTCACCGTGGAACCAATCAAGCTAACAGGCTAATTAATGTTGTAGCTCATTGCCAGCAATTTAAATCCTAAATTTAGACGTGTGATGTATTTTATGACCAAAATAGTACTTCAAAACCCAGTCAAACAGCAAACATGGCAAAGTTTTTAAGCTTTCTGAAGCGTTCTGAAAATACAAACAGCTCAAAAATACACAATAAACTGAGATTAGCTGATATAAAAATGAAGTTAGTGGACATACCAGTATTGGTTAATAGCATAACGTTAATGACACATTTATAAAGATATCGTAAATAATCAGCTGGTTGACACTCCTACACAACGCCTCCATACATTTGTTTTTAAAGTGCAAATAATCTACCAAATAAACAAATGTAAAGCTTAAAATTGAGTATATTTGAAATATAATTGGACTTTTTTCCTCCAACTTTTTATCAGCTACTGTGATGGTGGAGATATCTTTATGGTTTATCTTGAACTGATGTCACGACAGGCTGAAATGTTAGCCTCTTAAATAAATTAATAGTTAAATAAAGCAGTGTGTGTGATGTAGGCAAGAATGCAGTGTGGACAGCAAATTAATATTAAAATGTATTTAACCCTCTGAACCCTAAAAGCCATGTTAGCTTTAAAAATTGCAGAAATGACATCAGAGCTAGAAATCGTAAAAATGGAACGATGGCGCTTAAACTATTCATCGTTTGGTGAGAAAAGTCAAACAAATCCAAGCTTAAAATAATAATATTTCATCCAGATCACTTTATTCTGCATGTCTAATTTAAATACTTACACTGCATTAATAAGTAAATTATGTAAAAACCTTAAAATTCTCGGTGCAATCGTGAAGGCAGTCGTCTGGTATTTGGCTAAACTACAGGCTGTGTTTGTACAAACGCAGCAGAAAAGGGACGGAAACAAATCAAACATGCAATCAGTAAAATATCTGTAATATGTAGAGCTGCTGTTTTTTTCTGTGGAAAAAATGGAACAATGTTGCACATGTTGATTCAATTTTTAGCATTTTTTCCCCCATTTTTGTAACATAAATAACCACAGAAATTCGACCTTTTGGTTTTCTTTTTTTTGTGTGTGATTTATGACATTATAACTGCGTCACGCTGTTCAGAAGATATTTACTACGACTTGGCATGGCGGTGCAGTTTCCATAGAGGTGCAGGACTTAAAAAAATGAGCCCACATGTGACAGGAGCAAAATAAAAACATCAAATAGACTCTTAGTCATGACTTATTTTGCCTGTAAGCTCATTTTTGTCCACGCTATACAAGCTGTTTGACGTTTCTGTACCCGATGAGCCCAAATGCCGCCGTCGACAATCACCACACCAGCGACACCGTAGTTTCTAAAGTGTTTTAATTGATGTATTACAATGTGTACATTTTCATCAGGTAAACATTTACAATGCAACTGATTATTTCGTTGATTGAAACTCTATATTTCAGTTCTTTGATCACTTCAGTGTTTGAGTATAGCAATCCCGTTGAGGACAAGATACGCGCAGCCTCGGCCGCTTCCCACCGTCACCGGTCCGTCCGTCCGTATGCATGCAAACATTACTTCATATCTTCTTCTACACGTTAACAGATAATATTCAAATGCAAACAAGGAACAGTCTATTCTGGAGAAACGCAATTACAGTTCAGTACAGCAAAGTTAGAGATCAAGCAGCTTACTATAGCTTAAATACACCGTTTATGTAGTTTAGGAGGCTTTTCTTTTAACGAAATCAAAGCCCAAACTGTTGTGCCGTCTCCCTGGAAAGATTAAAGACTGTTTCGAAATGTGGTTTAGCTACGCTTCATTAGTTGATGAGCTATAAGATAGGATTCTGCTGGAACGTTCTTTGTGCGCATGCAGTTCACTGAACGAGTATTTGTGCTTGAAGTCTTTGGAACGTTTTTTGTTTTGTTTTTTGTTTTTTAGGATATTTGGTGTTTGACGTATTTTTAGCTGTAGCGACGATCCTCCACCTCCGTCGGTCGGTTTGTCCGTCTGTGTTTTGGTGAACTTCCTTTGGATACACTTCTTTAGTACTGACAAGTAAAACTGCACATACACTGTTTTAGGTTAAACTTACTTCCAGTTTGTAGTTTTTTTTTAGCAACCGGGGCGCAAAAGTGTGATTTTATATGTGTGACAGAAATATCTTGACGAACACAGAGACAAGAAAAGAAGTTTGATCAGCGTTTCATCATCACAATGTGTGAGTCTGTGGACTTTTTTTTAAATTCCAATGTCACAAGTATTCCTAAGTTAAAAACAAGCCCTAAAATAACTTGGGGCAGCTGTGTCTGGTTAACTGGGATGAGATTACTGGGAGAAAGCAACGTATAGAGGCTGTACTACAAAGCAAGTTTAACATATCCAGGCTTTCTTTGTGTTAGCTGGCTTGACGAAATCTCAAACCCGAGTCGGAGATGATGCCGGTTGTCCACTTTAATTTGTTAATCAGCTCAGAAGGAGGCGTTTGATGTGTCGTCTCCTGCTTCAGTAGAGAGAAACGGGTTGTTATGATGGAGAGCTATTAACAAAAATCAAATTTATTACAGCTTAAAGCAGCACTTTACTGCAAATAAAGCAGGAGAGGAATGCTGGTAGGAAGCTGTTAATCATGTTAGCTGATAGATTTACTCTCAATGCAGCTGCTTATCTCTAACATGTCAGCTGCACTTCGTACATTTAAACATGAAAATTTGCCTTTTGATCTGAGATTGTTCCAGAATGAAGGTTTTGTCGTTGGCCAAATCAAAGTAAAACTAATGTATCGATTGGATATTAGCACCAATACCAGCCGTGTGAAATCAGGATCAAGCTTTAAAACCGCATCACAAACTGAAGGTTACCGTGGTGACACAGTTCGCTTTGTTCACCGGGATCGCTAACACGCGGCTCAACGGGTTTGCCGATTAAAACCTCAGCCGAGAATCTGTATCGACTCCTCAGGAAAAGAATCGGTTAAAGGGAGACGCGTCTTACGGCCGATTTACATCCCAAACTCTGAATCGGTTGCCATGGTGATCTAGCGGGCCCCTTTGATTTAAGATCAACATGCGTCGCGAGCCCGTTGTTCTTGCTTCGTAGAACAGACGCCTTTACCGTTTTACATCTCGCTGTCCGTCTTGGACGATGAACAAATCGTAGAAGCGCAAACTTCTGCTGCATCTTAGAAGAATTAACCCAGATTCACTGTGTGCAAACATGAGTAGTGCTACTGCTAACGGCTGTCATGGCACTTTTGTTGTTCTGTTCCACCTTTTCATTTTGAAACGCATCTCAAAACACAACGATTTCAGAACCGTTTCAGATATAACGCGCACGAAAAGGCAAAACCAAGCAGGCAGTCGGTTGCTTAGTTGTAGGTAAATAATAAAGTAAGAGCAGAGGAGTTCCTGAACTGCACAACAACTGCCAGCAGAGGCGACACCTGCTATTCGTTATCTGTGTTGAATTTGGATTAACTGCTGGCTGTCAAAAACTGGCGTCTGTTTTCTTCCTGTCATGTGACAGGGGCTTAACGAATCAGGAAGGGGCTCGTCGTGACAGTTCATCAGAAAGAAAACACTGGGGCCCTCATCGCTCCTTCCTAAAGTCTCTGTTTTAGTCCATCCAGACTTAAACACAATCCCAAAGTTTGATAAAACGCCTGAATTGTAGCAGAAGTTATGCGTCTAAAAGGAAAACGTGTGGATGTTGGTGCTCATTTTTAAAGCTTAAGAGATGTTGAGGTAAAATCAGAGGGTGGAGCCAAAAATCTGTCGTGAATATCTTTTTCTTTTTCTTTTCAACACATCTGATTTGACTGTGCTGCACCCGACACACTAACGCTTTGATGCTACTTTGCTTTTTGCTCCTTTTTTTTTCTGCCGTGGCACCACCAGCACCAATAATCTTTTCATGAGTCAACGATAACCAAAGTCTCCTGGTGGAGCAGATAAAGCAGCTTTAACCTGCGAGTCTGCCTCGAATTCACCGGAACACCGCCGGCCTCCAACCACAGTGTCTAAAGTATGCGTCTGAGTCGCTGTTTCGCTGTTAATACACTCCTTTAATTACGATAACGATGCTCTATGGATGGCTGATAGCTAGCTTTGTCAGAGGAATTCCTGGTTCCCTCGTTATCGTCGCGTTATCTTTACAGCTGCACCACGTTAGCTGGGAGTCGCTCGGCTGCCAGGAGCTTAATCATTAAAAGTTTTTACACTCCTGGTCTATATTTAAAACACATCACGCCCGGCCGGTGGAACATTCTGCCAGCGATAGTGCAAAGCTAGTGTGGGATGTTGATACGTGTGGACGAGAAGACCCAGGAGAGGTTCTGTCATCGGCTAGCGCAGCTGATCACACGAACGAAGGCGATTGTGACGCTTGCTGATGCTCCACTTTCAATCCTAAACAATGCACAAAAAAGTGCAGAAGCCTCTTTTTTTTGTTGTTGTTGTTTTTGTTGTCCTTTTGTATTTTGGCACAATCGATATGTAGCACCACCAAAGTTCTGCCAAGCAGTCTGTTTGGAGAGAAATCCTGTACGTCGAAGCATATTCATGCGAACACGAGAGTCGTACTGGCATCTTAGCACCAGCTGGAGAAACAGGATTATCCTATCAGCAGTGTACAGAGTTTCTAGCCCAGCTACGCTGCCAGTCCTCCATGCGAGAGAGTTGGCAAAGAGAGAGGGGTGCAGAGTGAACCACGGGGTGATGAGGCAAATCTATTCTGGGTTGCAGAGATACAGTTTTTCAGACTAATCTCACTTTTCACTTTGGTCTCCGCGGTGTGAAAAGCTATGGCTTATCATTCGGTAACTCAGCACGAATGGGGGGGGGTTGTTGCATTCCTTTGTAAACCCTGCTTCTTTTTTTTTTCTCTTTTTTTTTCTCATTGTTTCATCTTTTATTGCTACTCTGGTTGTCGTCTCCGAACTAGACTTTGAGCAAACACATTTTATGGTTCGCTTTAACCTACTTACCAGACGGGTGGAGTTTACGAAATATACAACAGCAGAATAAACGAGTTGTTTGAAAGACGAGTCCTTCAGATGGAAGAACCTCCAACGGACCGAGTGCTCCAGAAGGAATGAAAACTAACAGCTCCTGGTTTGGTTACTGGGTGGAGTGGATGCATTTTCTTGTCACTTTTTTTTTGTTTGTTTGTTTGTTTTTTTTAAAGAATACTACACTGAAGTTAGATTAGAGAAAACAACACACTCTGCATTCTGACAAAGATCACAACTAACAACTGGAAGTGTGTGTTTTATGTTTTTTTTTTTGTTTCCTGTCCGCCACCTGGTACTTTAAAGCGCATGTGTCTAAAGACCGTCAGTCTGAAGTTCACATCGTAGAAAACAAAACACAACAAGTGCTCAGGAGACTCGGATCATCACACACACTCTCACACACAGAGACAAAAAAAAAATAAAAATAGCAAAAGAACTCAATTCAATGGTTTCCTTTTTGTTGCACAAGCTCAAGTACCGTTGGCCTCAGGTAGAGTGAGGCTTAAGGATGAAGTCCTTTAGTCATGTAGTTCTACTAATGAGCACCAGTAGAATTCAGCTGGTCCTGCGCCGCCGCCGCCGCCGCCGCCGCCTCCCTCCTCAATCCCTCAGGGTCGCAGTCATTAGCTGGTGGCAGTCCAGATCCCCCCGGAGCTCCAGCGGCCCCGGCAGCCTCATCCCCGTCTTCTGGTCCACACACCAGCACTTTCCCCGCTGGCCGTCACGAGCAGGATGGCACTGCAGGAATACAGAGGAGAGATAAAGGATTCAAGCTTTGTAACGGTGGCTTTAACCCTCTGAACCCCAAAACCCACCGGCAGCTTACAAAGGAATGTTCTAGAAAAATGTAAAAAAAAAAAAAACACACAAAAAATGTATGTTATGTATAAATAAATCGCCAAAATGACACCATTTCTCAGAGCCAGGACCGGTACACAGAGAAAACATGGTCCGATCTTCACCTCTCTGATGGTGCTTGGACTACTTCTATGGGACGTGGAGTCCCCTCAGGAAAAATACACATGATCTAGCAGAAAATCAGAGTAGATAGATCCACTGATCTGCTAGCATGTCTGAAAGGCATGTTGTTTATTTTAAAAATGGCTAAATTACACTCCTTCTCAAAACCAGCAAGTGTTAAAACTCGGGGTGGGACTTTAACGTGTTAATTAACGCGGAAATAACCCCTGCTATACTTTAAAGTGTTAATTATGATGAATGAATTACAACAAAGATAACACATTGCATCCAGAAAACACAGAGCATTTGTCAGCGCCCGGTTTTATGGTCCACCGATCACATGGTGCGTTAGCGCTACGCTAACAACAACAAACATGAAGGAATCCGATGAGAGTGCATCGCTTGGACTGATGGAGGGCAAGTTTCATTTTAAAAAACTGCCTGATGGAGCCTTGACAAGATCGTGGTTTTGTGCAAAAAAGAACGTGCATCCCACCGAAGCACATCGAGCTGACGGTACCACCTGAATGCAAAGCAGCGAGCACAGAAACCGCCGGAGCTGTTAGCGCTAGCAGTCCTGGATAGCAGGGAAATTTTTTTAACTCGTTATTTTTGTTGTAATTAATTAATCGGAATTAAGTCCCAGCCCTAGTAAAAACGGGATAAATTGTCAGATTTGCACCTTACCGATGGTGCTTGAACTACTCACATGAGACATGCTGTTCCCTCAGGAAAAATAAACATGATCTAGCAGAAAATCCTAGTATGAAGGCCTACAAATGAACCCTCTGAGCCTCAAAACTTTGTCATTTTTTGGAGACATGTTATGCTTAACAATTTGCAAAAACCATTTATCAGAGCCACAACCTGAAAAAAGAGGAGAAAAGGTCAAATTTTCCCCTTTCCGATGGTGCTTGAAGTACTCATATGGGCCATACAGTTCCATAATAATTAATAAATGTAATCAAGTAGGAAGTCATGGTATATACCAATGGCCCCTCTGAACCCCAAAACCTGATGAAAGGTTTAAGAGGCATATTATCTATTTGTCTAGAGTTTCAAAGCCAGATTTTCCAACTTTCCAACAGCGCTTGAACTACTCATCTATGATGTGCAATTAGGAAATTTGACCAAATTTAAGCTGAAAGTCATTATATTTCATCCAAATTAGTTTATTCTGTACATCTAATTAAAAAATGTGCAAAAATAGAAAACATTCATGTTGATTAGATTTAGTAAAAAAAAACAAAAAACTGCCCTTCTTGGTTCCTGGAGTGATTCACATGTGACCAACGGCTAAGTGACACTAATTCAGAGACTTTTCATCAGTTATTAAACTTTTGGTTGTTATGTTTCCACAGAGGTTCAGGACTTTATGTTGCATTAAAAAAATGAGCCCACAGACGGGAGAATGAAGTGTTGCCTGGAGTTCAGAGTTTTAAATCCAAATGTTAAAGACACTTTAACATTAAAGAGCCCATGTGGTGCTGTTTGGATTTTCTGTTTAATCGCCCAACTCTGCTGCTCTGGTGTATTCTTTGGTGGTTTTTTTATATATATATATATCTTTTTAATTCAACTTTTGGCAGCTTTCTTGTTTTAATCCACCCTGACTGTTATCAAAGGTGGACACAGTGGAGCATTTAGATAGATTAGATTAGATAGAACATCTAAAGAGCCACACGGAGCTGAAACCAAAGCAATACGTAACTTAGATTCTGAGTGAATGCTGACAGGGCACAACGTCGGACGTGCTTTTAGAGACATTTGACTCGTTTTGAAGCTCTTCGTCCTGAGTAAGTGGTCAAATATAATATTTTTGCAGCAGACCACATTAAAGAATGTTTTTTTTTTTTGTTAACTAAACCTAAAGCTGACTTTTATTGTGGCCCTAAACAAACTCCAAGCAGTATTTCAAGTAATTTAATTATTTGGTTCAAATCTCCTGCAAACATTCCTCCTGCAGACTTTTAACAATTCCCCTAATAGAAAATTTATTGCATGCGCTTGCACTTTTCTTTTCTTTTTTTTCTCCCCCCACAGTGATTTAGCTTCAAAAAGCCTCCAAGACAGAGCAGTTAACAATCTGAGAGCAGCCCTGCCATGAAATGATTCCCAGTTGCCCCTAATGACCTGTGCTTTACTTCCCAACAGGTTTTATCACAGCGCAGTTTTAGTTAAACAGTAAACAGATGCCTGTGAATCCGAGCAGACAGAGATACTTTAACCACGTTACACAACTCAGACTCTTGATGCCTGGTGCCTCTGCACAGCTTGGCTTTTATCACCGACTCTGCTGCTGCCGCTGCTGCTGCTGCTGCTGCTGCTGCGATTGCGTGTGCAGCCTTATCTGTGCTTTCCCCTGATTATCTGAATGTTTGCACAATCTTGCAAAAGCAGAATATCAAAAAAAAAAAAGAAGAAGGCAGGCAGGCAACCCCATCCAAAAACTAATTGCATCCATCGCTGCAATAAAGTGATTATTGTCCCACAGTTTAAGGGAAACCGCTTTACGCACAAAGTCTTGACTTCTAAAAGTAAATCACTTTCCATGTGAGCTTAGAAAAATAAGGTTTTGGCTTCGGCGCGACAGTCTGCTTGGAGACGGCTTCGTGTTGATCTTGAACTAGTAAGACAATATGTCATCGGCTGCAGGCGTGTTTTGTGTTTTGGCCCGCGGACTGCTGATGGAGTCTGAAGCTGTTAGGAGATAGGAATTTTTATTTGTATTGGCGGAATAATAGAGATTCACAGTTCACCAGCAGACACGGCCAGCGAGTGGTCGGCTCGGTGCTTCAGTCAAGCTCGCGCGCTGCAAAGAAGGAAGGACTTGTAGCAGTTTAACCAGCATTTTTTAAAAAGTAGTTTACTTCTACTTTACAAATTTTTGTCTGCTTTGTTAAATTAAAGATAATATCGAGTAAAATCACAGGATAAGAGCATTACTTTATGTGTTTACTGTGAAAAAATCAGGCCAAAACGTTGCATAACAACACTTTTACAACACTGTGATTTAAAACAGCAGATATTATAATTTTACAGATATTCACTGTTATTTAAAAAAGGACTGAAAAACGGTGAACTATTATTTTATAGATTTTCCCTCTTTGGTTAAATCACAAGAAAAAAATTAAAGAATTTTTTTTTTTTAAATAAATGACAATAACTTTAAATGTCTTCACATCAAAAATCTGTATTTTTACAACATTTGGTGGTAACATTACACTATTTTTACTGTATTTAAAACTGCAAAATTATTGGGGTTTTGGGGGGGGGTTGTTTTTTTTTACAGATATTTGCTGTTATTTGAAAGAAAATTCTGTATATTAATTATATAAAATGGTAAATATTTTTCATTTAACTTTAACTATCACTTTGTGGATTTTCCCTGCATTGATAAATGATGAACAATATTTAGTAAAGTCACTCAAAAGCTCTTTTACAACATTTGACAGGAACATTACGCCATTTTTTCTGTGTTCAAAATGGCAAAAAATCTTGTTATTTTACAGATATTTGAAAAAGAAAAGGGAAATAATGTTTTAATGTTTTTGAATTACAGATAATATCGAGTAAAATCACAGAAGTAAAAGTATTCGGTTACATGTTAACCATTTAGAAATAGTAATTAGTTCCTTCACAATGTAAGCCTGTGAAATAAACACGTTTACTGCATTTAAATCAAATAGAAATATAATTAGTTTACAGATATTTGCTGTTATTTTCAGTCTTTTGCTATTTCTGATTGCACCATTTCTGTGTTGCACCATTTTTTCTCGCTGCCTGATTGTCACCAGTATTTCACAGCATTTTTTACAGTGTGCTCATCAGCTAAAAATAGAATTATTTTACATGTTTTTTTCCCCCAGTTTTTGAACATTACAATATCTCCCTACTCCCTGCATATTTATTCTAGCACCCGTGCTGGCAGATTTGCACACTTTTTCTACAAGATTTTATTTTATTTTTTTATGGTGTACTGAGTGTGTTTGAAGCCACCGACCTGTTTAGCGTGGAAGTCTCCGTTCTTGTCACAGTTGGGGATGGGGATGGTGAAGAGATCGTCATGTGTGCGGGTGTTGGACGCCAGCCTGTCCAGCGCTCTCTGCAGCTCGGCGCGACACGGAGCCTGTGGAGACACAAGTCGGTGTTTGTACGTCAACACATGTAGACGACTGCAGCAGCACGAGGACGCTGCTGGCGTAAATGTTTAATTTTCAAAATGGAGGAAAAAAATCACAAGAAAGTCGAGCCGTTTTGTTCAAATGAATGGTTTTAAATTATCGTCTCAGTTTGCCGTGAAGCATAAACAATAGTGGTGGTGTGAGTTCAAATTCTGTTATGCTAGCTTCCGTCCTGATTCCTCACAAGTCATCGTTGACCTGCTGAGCACGTAGCGATCAGCCACATTGGAGCGTTGAGTGGCCTTGATGGTCTGTGAGGTCTACAAGCTGATGCTGGAAGAATGTGCAGCATGTCAACAATGTAAGAGGCTTTGACAAACTGTTTTGGTTGGACGACTGGGTCGGAGCATCTCCAAAACAGCAGATGTTGCAGAGTGTTGGGAGGGACAGAGAGTCGTGGACACTCGAGGATCGTTGGGTCTCGTGTGGAGCATTGGTTGCACAGAAGCACTAAAAGACTTCTTGCTGCTTGTTGTGTCCCACAGTGGACACCAGAACTGGAGGTGTCCTGGTCTTCTCCATCATCAACAAGATTCG
Organism: Stegastes partitus; assembly: GCF_000690725.1. NCBI lineage: Eukaryota > Metazoa > Chordata > Actinopteri > Pomacentridae > Stegastes > Stegastes partitus. The sequence continues at coordinate 81,507 of NW_007579360.1, read as the reverse complement.
AAGTAGTTGGGCAGGTCGAGGCAGCTTGATGCTCTGGATGATGTTCTGCTGGGAAACCTGGAGTCCTGCCTTCATGTTGACTTTGACACCTAAGCATTGCTGCAGACCACGTCCACCCCGTCATGGCAGCTTTATGCTTCCTGCTACGCTGCAAGCATCGTTCAGGAATGATTTGAGGAACACGACGAAACGTTCAAGGCGTCAGCTCAGCCTCCAGCTTTCAATCTGACCGAGCATCTTTGGGAAAAGTCAAATCCGTGGACCCTCCATCGACCGACTTCCAGGACTTTAAGCATCTGCTGCAAATGTCCTGGCGCCTCCACTAGTCAGGTGGTTTTAATGTCATGGCTGATCGGTCTGCGTTCTTCAGAGCTTGTACAGTTGAAACCAGAAGTTTACATCCGCTGTATAAAAAGACATCAAACCTTTTTTTTCTGACTGTCTGACATTAAATCAGACTAAACTTCTCCTGTTTCAGGTCAGTCAGGATTACCAACATGATTTCTATTTGCTAAATGCCAGAATAATGAGAGAGGGATTTTTTTTAATGTTTCCTTCAAAGTCAGAAGTTTACTAACTTAAAATTAACTGTTTGACCTTAATGACCATCGTTACATTTGGACAAAGGGGGACGCCTACAAGCCTGAGAACACCATCCCAACTGTGAAGTACGGGGGTGGCAACATCATGCTGTGGAGGGACTGGTGCACTTCACAACATAGATGATATCATGAGGAAAGAACAATGTGTGGAAATATTGATGCAACATCTCAAGACATCAGCAGGAAGTTAAAGCTTTAAATGGGTCTTCAGATGGACAATGATCCTCAGCATAGCGCCAGATTAGTTACAGAAAGGCTTCAGGATCTCAATCTCAATCTCTGATCGCAATCCTGGAGACAATAGTGAGCAGAGCTGAAAGAGAAACCGTATTTTTTTGTGTGCAGATATCTGCAACCAGCACAGCCAATCAGGTGCACTGAGGTAACAGTGAACTTGTGGTTGTGAATCATTCTGCAGAACCGGGCCGCCGCATTTACAAGCATGCATTTCCAAAAAAACTGAACTTTGGCTGAGGTAAACCTACCTGGGTGGGCGACCCAGATTAGTCTATTTGTGGAAGTCTGCGGCGTCGCCGTATGTTCATGCAACACGTTTCTGTGTTAAATGAACGCCCTGAACACATGCGCGCCTGTTACTGATTAATGGGGATGTTATGATCCCGCTCTTGCCAGCGTTACAACTTAAAACTGCATGTTGATGTCCGTATGCACCTGAACTTTATTTCACAAGACCGCAATTAAATGTTACGGTCTGTAAATAACTAATTTGTACAATTTATAACCTGACTGTTGCGCTTGTGGCTGAGGAACTATAAAAGCTTAATGTGAAACACCTGCTGAGGCATGTGCAGCGGCGGGGATTTGCCTCGCTTCGTTGTTTTCTGTGAAACTGATAAGACGTCAGAAGATGTGTGCTCTCACCAGCACCGCCTTGGTCTCCTCCCTGGCGGCGTTGCTTCTCTGGTTTGTGGATTTGGGAGGGTGTCGGGCCAAAGTCTTCTGTATGCAGCGCTTGTCCTGCGGACTGCACCGGATATTGCTGTTGTTGGGGTGTTCGGGGATGATCTCTTCCGGCCTGTCGACTGCTGAACAAGAAGAAATTATGCTTTAGTTCCTCAAATTCACACGCCAACATGATCACATTGCCATACAATTTACGGGGGTTTTGTTTCAGTGCAACCTAATAACACAGCAGTTTTAATGACACAAGCATAATTTAGGGCAACATCCATCCTCCGTCCTTCAACGTACAGCCCATACAGCTGCTGAAATGTAGGCTAAAAACGAGGCCAGGTTAACCACAAGGACGCAGAGCCCTGTTCCTGCTCTGGGGGGGGGGGATCTGAAGCTCGGCTCTGGCCCTGCTGCTCCTCAACGCCACAGCGAGCTCGGAGGCTTTTCTGAAAACGACACCACCCCTGCTCTGCCACCCTCTGTACATAGTGGTGTGTGCCACATTCACCTTTGCATCCCTATAATCCTGCAGCTCTGCGGCCCTGCAGGCACCCAGCTGCTTCCTCAGGAAATGCCCCCCTCCGCGCTCGCTCCCCGCCCCTCCACAGCAACCCCAGTCTGGGCCAGATGGAGGTTGTTAGAGGGTATTTGCACTGTCACAAGTGGGCACGAGTGGTTGTGTGTGCGGCGGTTGCACAAGATGGGCAAAGGGAGGGATCAAAGTCACGCCTGTGTGTGTCTTTGTGCGTCTTGCGTTTCACCTGTGGCTTTGTGAGACTTTGTGCTCATAACGCTGGAATCAAAGCCCTTTAAAGTGCAGTTCTGAAGCTGTTCTCGCTCTGATCACTAAACCAGATCGGAGCTCTGGTTACTGTAAGGTCACCGCCAGGCGTCCACTTAACTGCTGCTGGCAGACGGACGCTGAGGGAGCGGTTAGTAGCCGCCTTAATCCCCCGCAGCCTTTTCACAGCTCTGCAATGCATGAATGCAAACGTACCGAAACCAGTTCAAGCTTTTCTCTGAACTACCACACTGTAAAAAAAAAAAAAGAAAACCTCCAGTAAAAAAAACTAAACAATGTGTGAACAAGGATGCCAGAAATAAAATATATAAAAATAAAATTAAATGGTGCAATACTACAATGCAGTAATAATGCAATCAAAAACTGTTAGAAAAAAAAAAGAAAGAAAAAAGAAAAAAAGTTAAAACAACTATGTATATATAGAGTCATTTTATTTTTTTATTTTTACCTGATTTTAATGCAGTACAATTGTGTAATTTTATAGTCATACATTGTAAAAGAACTGACAACTATTTGTAAAATTGGCCTGTTTTTAATTGAATGTATTTTTAATATACAGTCAACATGTGAATAAATGTAATTAAAGATAATATTGAAAATCTGTTAAAACAAACAGTTTAAACCGTTAAAAATGTATTTACCATTTTCAACCTTTAATATGCATTTTTCTCTTTTTGCTGATTTAAATACTGCAAAACAGTGTCATGGTTTGATTTGTGTTGTGGACTTTATTGACAATTCTGGCCTGTTTTTTGTGGTTAACATGTAAATGTGTACATATTTCTGTGATTTACTCGTTGTAATTTAACAAAACTGGAAAAATCTGTAAAATGTCACTTTAGAAAACGAATTATTATTTTCTGTCCTTATTGTAGATTAAAAAATAACAACACTAATTTATATATGAATAATAAATATAATAATATGAAATGAAGATAATTTAAATAAAGTAGAAAATCATGTAATTTTGTGGTAAAAGGAAAATAATGAGTAAAAACTGTAGAAAGATTTCTGATGTGGACTTTAATTACTTATTTTTCAAATTTTTTAATGAAATGTTAAAATATATTTAACTTTTGGCCTGACTTTTAGGGTTACGTAAATTTACTTATTTTTTAAGTGTTTTTTTTATTGCCTGTAATGTAACAAAACAGGTAAAATCTGTAAAATGTCAGTAAAAAAAAGAAATAAATTAAATACATTAATATTTTCTGTGCTTATTGTACATATAAAAATAGTAATAATTTCCATATAAATAATGAATAGAATAATATGAAAGGATTGCGATTTCATTAGTGTAGAAAATTTTATTATTTTGTGGTCAAGGAAAAGTATGACCAGTAAATCTGTAAAATAAAAATAAAATGTAATAAATTGATGTGGAAATTATTTGCATATTATTTTTCTGATTTTTAAAATAAAAATTAAAAATTAATTATATTTTTGGCCTGTTTTTAAGGATTAACATGTAAATAATTTTTTTGTGTGTGTGTTTTTTGAGTTATCGGCAATTTAACAAAACGGGGAAAATCTTCAAAATAGCAGCAAACTGTTATAGTGATAAACTGCCTTCCCAGTGCGGTTCTGGGCATCCTGGTTGGTTTTGTGGGGATGAGCGGAGGTCGCACGGTGACCGGGTTTCTCTAAACTTTGTCATCTGGCTTGGCTCGGCTCGCCTGCTGGGGGGGAAGTGTGTCTCTGGGCTGTTTGTATTTTTAGTCTCGTTGCCGTTAAGCCTTGCTCATCAGCACTTTCTTCCACGAGAAGCCAACCGGGTCTCAGCTGCTTCCCTTCGCTCCGAGCCGAGCTCTCTCTCTCTCTCTCTCTCTCTCTCTCTCTTCTCTTTCTTCTGCCACTTTTCCGATTCCCCTCTCTTTCAGCAGGCCGAGCCAAAGTGATTTAGAAGTGGGTCAGGGGTGGCATGTCCTGTTTGCTACCACTGCTGTTTTCCACATAGGAAGTCGCCACTTCTCTGTGTGGTTTCATTTGATCTGGATCGCCAGCTCTCGGCGCTTTTACACCACAATTCCTGCGGCGCATTGTCGGTCACAGGTGCACGGCGAAGATAAAACCACCCAGAACCGGGGCTTCACCTGCTTTCTGTGGTGTTCTGGTCGCGGGCCAAAGCCAACTGAACAGAATCCTTGCAAACAGAGATCGTTTCCTCCCTGTTAATCATCATCGCAGCAGTTTGTTCGACGGCCGATTGGCTGCGTTTGATTCCAAACCTGTTACACAACAAAGTGCGTTAGTTGCTCAACGGGGCTCTTGTTTAAATATTTGTTTTCACATGTCAGCTGCTGCAAATCCGGCCGTCACGGCGGCGGCAACGTGCGGAGGTGCATCATCGCAGGAAAAAAAAAACAACAAACCTCCACACCGGCTCGCTGCGGCCGCATCATTTAATCCACATCATAACAAGTCCGGCCCACGTACGTGTCTGTTTACGTGTTTGGCTTCTCGTGGCCGGCTGCACGACGGTGACACGACAAGGTCATCGGATTTCAGATTCCTCCGTCAGTGGCTTTTAAGGCCGGGCTTGTAAACCCCAAAGACAAATATCCTCCTCAGATAAATATTTAGTTCCGCTCAGTGAGATTGGCGGAGGACTTTTCCAGCGGTTTGTTCTTCCACTGAGTCCGTTATGTGGAGCTTTTGTGCAACAACGTGAGATGCAACCGTTTACAAGTAATCACTCGTTCTATGTTTAACGCAGATTCACTGCATTGGTGCACGTTTTTGGTCACAATTCTTTAAAAATCTGGCGAAAAAGATCCAGAAACAAACTTGAAATCAGCTAAAAGATCTTGTTTTTGCTGACCTCCAGTGGTTTGATTGTTCCTGCAGGAGGCGCGTCAGACGCTGGGTGTGGTTAAAGGTGCACGTTTCTGTTTTTATGTGTTGAAAATATACTTAAAAGATGACGTAGAACAGGAAGAACATGGCCAAATGTGTCAGAATTAGATTTTAAAGATGTAAACTACTGACACCGGTGTTGATCTGGAAACCATACAGCACCGATTAGGTTGAACAAACAGCCTGAATGAGGCGTGTTTGTCTCAGAACCTTTTCCACAGTGACCCCGACGTGATCACATGAAGCCACGATTGATCAGATTTCCAAAATACTCAAGAAGGAGAAGAAGAAGTGAAATGCTGTGAGGTTTATTCCTGCTATTTGTCTGCTCCGTTGTCTTCAAGTCAGTCGGGATCATTTCTGTTCCGTCCCTGATTTGTGTTTCTTTTATCTCTGGGTCTGCAGCTCAAGTGTATGTTTAACGATTTCATTATTTTCTGGATTAATTGATTAGTTGTTTGGTTTAGAAAAAAACAGTTTCCAAGAAAGCCCAAGATGACGTCGACACCCGTCTTGTTTTTCCCACAAGCCAAAGATAAACAGTTTACTGTCGTAGCGCAGGAAAGAAGCCATAAAAGGTTCACATTTAAGAAGCTGCAATCAGACAAATGTGACTTTAAAGAGACACTCAAGCCAAATAATCAATTTTCAAATTAGCTGGAGGCTCGTTTGATAGTTGACAGCTCATGATTAATCATCGTAGCTCTTTATGCGTCCAAACATGGTGATCAGTCTTAACAATCAGTCCATAAAAGCCGAATATCAGCTCACAAAAAAGAAAGATAAACATTATTCGTGACACTAATAGCTTAAACTACCGTACACTGACAACAGCTAATGTCTCTTTGGGGAGGAAACTTCTCCAGAGTGTGTTTTGAAGGTTTTCTCTGGCAGCCTCCAGCTCAAAAGTCATCCACACTTACTACCAAAAAAGCCGTTCTTTTTCAGTCAACACTGGATGCTGCCAGAGGATCAGTGTCAGACCACCGGTTTCCAGGGAAAAGATTTCTTTGAATCAGTTAATCATCAGCTGATGCAGCCTCATGCAGTTGTAAGAACAACGTTCCAGACTATTGGCAAAGCCGATGAGAGTTTCAGAGGCCTTTGAAGCGTTGTCTGTCGAAGAAAACAACTGGAGGAAAGTGGAATCGACTCTGCTGCCGCCGCCTGGAGCTGCTTTTCCCACTTAACGTTCAAATTATGACAAAACAGACGTCTATTAAGACCACGTGTTGAATCCGAAAAGAGCAGATTCAGTGTTAATTTAGGGAGCAGAAATAATTAGGAGGAACAAATCAGGAAATTAGAATCCTAAATTGCATAATGTCCTTTTTCGATGTTCTCGATTATACTGAGGAGAATATGTTCCTCATTAATGCCCCTGTTGAGCTAAGTTCACAGAAACCGGAGCCAAGCATAAAATCATTATCACTCTTAGCAACGGCAGCTTTCTGGTGGCTTATTAACAATTCCGTTGGCTCGGCTTAACGCGCTGAAAATTGTGTAATACTTCAGCCTCGGGCCTGAAACCGTTAGAAGCCAGATATAACACACACACAGGTGTGGATCAGAGACAGAATATGAGCAGAGGATGGAGGAGAACCTCTTCCAGATGGATCGTCATCAGGATAAACATGATCCTTTAGCCTGTGAAAAGCTCGGGATCAAAGCATTGTTCTGTGAAACACGAGTTCACTGCCTCCTCTGAGATTCATGCTTTCTCCTGTTTTCAGGAAGGAATTCTATCTTTCATCTAGATAAAAACCAGAATCTGAGTTCGTCCCGAGCTCCGGGATCCGGCTCCGTGCGCTGCTACTTGCTTGTTTGCTGGGTTTGCTTGCTGTCAGATGTGAGTAAACTGTGTCGTAGCGAGGGGGCAATCCTGGCTGAGCTGCTGATGCACCGACGCTACAGCCAGTGATGAATACATCTATGAATAGAGGGAAACCTGCAGCTGCAGCGAATTAGGTCAAACTATTCTGGGTTACACCATTTTAAGTTGAATATTCTTTTTTTAATACAGAATCGGGGTCTGGAGTGCAGGGGAGGTGAACACGGCAGCGTTTCTGATCCAGTGAGGCGACTTAATACCTGGAATGTTGCTTCAGTTGTGGTGAAAAGCAGCCTCGATAAGAGAGGACACGATTTGATAACATGCTCGTTTGTTAGCGAGAGATGTGAAATCGCAGCCCATGAGGATCCTCTGCCCTCCGAGGAAGTATGTGTCACGGCCCGGACAAAGTTGGATTGTTTGTGTGCGTCTCAGCTCCGGCTCTAGAAGGGGGTCCCTGCAGCAATTAGCTTATCGCATTTACTCCTGCACAAGAGCCCCAGCTGTACAAATGCACCGCACAACCCAAAGAAAGCAAACACACAAACATTACGGGACATCTGCTGACCAAAAAAATCCTCTCGATTGAGCTCCCAAAAAACGTGCCGAGGAGTCCTCCCTCCCAGGCCGGAGCAGAAATCTAGGTTAGCATGCTGCTTTCATAAAGAGCCGTGTGCGTCACAGTAAATTGGGCATAGTCGAACAGAGTCTGGCTTCATTCATGCAGCTCCCTCTGTGCCTGTAGGTGTAAGACTTTTCATATCTGACATCTGTATCGGTTTGTAAATAATATCCGTTTCACTGTCGGAGGGAAGCATCTGAATACCCGACACCGGGGCAGGCTCGGCAGGAATGCAGGAGCGGACGCCAACGCATGCACCAAGATTTATTCTAAGTATTAAGATAGCGAGGGTTTCTAAGAATGGGATATTAAGAAGCACTAAGCTGTCTTGACATAACATGCGAGATAGTGCCTGTTGTTGCTATGGAAATTCAGTTCGGGAACAGAGAAACGCGCTGTTTGTCGAGCGAAGGAAACGGACCGGTCGCTCCTAATTCTTGCCAGGCTGATTTAATGTATCACTTTCCCTTCTACTTGTTTCGTTTTGCAGCCTTGTGAAATGAACAAAACCTCTGGGCTTCTCCTGCAGCGTCAGGATGCAGGGCTGTGAGCCGCAGCCTCCTCGACACCCTAAATTCCTTTCAGTGGCTCTGTCAGGATGTGCCTCTATCCCAGGGTCCTTTTTATTATGAATTCTCCTGGTTTTTAAAAACCCTCTTCTATTTTTATCTAGCATGTTCACTGTTGCTAGGAGTGGGCCAGTGTCAGACATGTATTCAGGAGATGCACCCCCTTGTTTAATAATGCATAAGTACGGTGAATGCGCCACAAAGGAAATCTCCTGCTTGTGACTGGAGTTGCTCTTTGCCTCTCCCCCGTGCCTCTCTGATTGTCTCTCCACCGCCATGGTTTACATTCTTATACAGCGGATCTGAGCCGCTGCCCGGCAGCATTGATTTACAGTGAGATTTATTGGGCAGAGCTTCCCTGCTTTGTTATGACAGGCTCCGGGGGTGAGAAGGAGTGTGGAGGCAAACAAAACTCAGGCGCTCACGTTACAGAGCACCAAAAACAAAACTTATGAACTTTCCAAAATGTTCCATCCAGTGCCGCCCCGCCCCGATGGAGGGACCCTCGGTGCACTGCGGCCGACCGAAAGGCAGCAATAATGTTCAGGCAGAGAGAGAGAGAGAGAGAGAGAGAGAGAGAGAGAGAGAGAGAGACGGGTGTGGACGGACAGAACCAGGCCAAGCTGAGCCAGCCCTCCGTTTTTATCATGCTCAAAACAGCTTTCCTCTTCTTTCTGATTCCATTCAGTCACGCTATGTGCCGGCCTAACCTATGCTGGCCTTGTACAGAGAGCAGAAGGCTCTAATTTCAGCTCTGGCAGCAAGAGTGCCGATGAGCTCATCCTCATGAAGGAGCTGGACGCGGTGGGCGATGCGCTCGAAGGCTTGTTAGGGCTGGGAGGAGGTGGGGTGCACCCTCGGCCAGGGGAAACAGATGCTGCAATGGAGATGAGCGTCCTGGGAGTTTTATATTGTCTAAAGCCGATCCAATTCTTTGGTGTTCTGGCGCTAGCAGATAGCCTACTACCATTACCAGTAACCGTCTGGGCTCGCTGGAAGCAGTGCCGGGCCAGATAGTAGATAATCTGGAACAAATGAAAGAACCACCTTGTCTGCGACACATTAGAACAATTGTCTCATATGCCATAATGGAAATCAACACCACTCCCTTTGTGGAGAGACATTTCATCAGGAGAAAGAAGTTCATGTCAGAGCAGCGAACTGGAACTGGATATGCAGATAAGACATCCAGTTTAAGGCGTCCCACTGTGTCAAAGTGGAAACAGACTTTGTTCTCTGCAAGAGGAATGCAGCAACAAGGAGGAGAGTCAGAAGCCGGGCCAGAAGAACCAGATAGAGACATCGTCGGTAGAAGAAGAGTTAGACATCTGCAGCAGCAGCAGCAGCAGCAGCAGCAGCAGCAGCAGGAGGAGGAGGAGGAACGAGGGTATCCATGAAAGAGCACCAAGTGGATTGCAGAGAGCTCTAATAGCCCCAGACTGGCCACACTCCATTACAGTCATTTCATACAGCAGCTTTTATTACCTCCTCCTATTACAAACACACACACACACACACATACACACACACACACACACACACACACACACATACACACACACACACACACAGACACAGACGCTCACATTTCCAGCAGCACCACAATGCATCTCAGTGCCTGCACTTCCCCAACTACCTGCAGGATCTCGGTTTAACGCGAGGGAAGCAATGCCGTCATTAGTTCCTGCTCGCAGGCACATGCACACACGCCCACCCCGGCCATCGCCACGGCGCTCTGCGACTCACAGCGAGGCCTCAGTCGCAAGACAGCAGAGCGACTGTGTGCGCTCTCCCATCAGGAGCCGGTGCGTGTGCATGCTCTGCTTCAGGGCTTAGCTGAGATTAGGGTAAACAAGCAGCACATTGTCACACACCCCCCCCTCGCCGGCTCCGACTCTGCCCGGCTCAGGTGAGGCCGAGGCAGCAGAGACAGAGAATACTGTCCCGGCCGTGGGTCCGCAGACGCCACTCCGGGTTTTGGACAGACCTGCTCAGCATCCTGACTTGCTCGGGGAAATCTAACTGCAGTGCAAAAGTCAAAAACAAGAGTGTGACCCCCTTCGCTCTCACCTGAGTTCTCCTCCACCTCCCTCTCGTCGGTGCAGACCCCCTGGCCGTGCATCAGCGAGTGCAGTGGCCTCTCCACGCCACGTGGCGGGTAGCAGCGGAGGCCCGTCCCACATCGGGGCGAGTAGACGCCACAGTGCGCCCCTTTAGGCAGGGCGCAGGTGGGGCAGCAGCCGCAGCCGGGCTCCCTCACCGTCTCCTCGCAGCCCTCCGGCAGACGGCAGCTGGCCAGCCTCTCCTCGGTGCACACCGGGCAGCGGATGGCCTGGTCCGACAGGCAGAGCGCCGCCAGCGACAGGGCGCCAAACACCCACAGGCCCCAGCAGGACGGAGCTGCTGCCACGCCGCCTCCACGACCCATGGCAGCACCCGGCACCTGCACACAATCCTCAGCCCCGGTGTCTGGTCCCCTCAGCCTCCCTCTGTCCTCTGAGTGTGGTGCAGCTTTTTTTGATCACTTTCTACCCCAACGGCAGATTTTTTTTTTTTTCTTTTTTTTTTTTTTAGACAAACAAGAGGAGGTTTTGAGAGGAACGCTTTGTCCAGGAGAGTCTTTGATATGTTCAGCTGGTTAGTGTTTCAATTGCAGGGACACAATGCCTCTGCTGTTTGAGCCTCTCCGTTCCTCTGATTCAGTTTCACAGCGCAGAAACTGGAGCCTGCTCTTGATCTGCTCAGCTGGCGAGTGTCGTGGTGATAAGAACTGTTTTTTTGTTTTTTTTTTGGTTACGGTGGAATGAGCGGCAGTTGTATCCACCAGGTGAGCCCTTTGCTCCGTCTCCCGAGTCCGGAGGCTCGCCCGCCTTCCCGAAGAGTCTGGTCTACAAGTGTCCAAAGCGGGTCATCAAAAAAGTAGGCAGCGTTTTTTTTTTTTTTTAAGTCACGGCTGCAGCTTCCTCCTCTCGCTTTTGCCGGCGTGCGGTGCAGAGGACTCGCTCCTGAGAATGGCTCAACACGAGTGGCTCTCCTTGGACTTTATACTGGTCCATGGACACGCCTCTTTCTACAGTGAGAGAGGAGCTGAAAGGCACAGCGGAGAAAAGCCAGGCTAAAGCTCTCTGCCTCTGTCTCCCTCTGTCTCTGCCTCTCACTCAGACACACAAACTTATATACACTCTCCCTCACTTGTCCTCTCTCCGTCCTGAGTGCACCGACAGAAGAGAAAAAAAAAAAAAA
>NW_007579360.1:43843-69492 GCF_000690725.1 Stegastes partitus | reverse complement strand
TCTCTCTCTCTCTCTCTTTTTTCCTGTGTTCCTTTTTGCCTCCATTTTGCCATGGAAACCCAGCATGCATTGTAACGCCTTTGTGAGTGTGCGTTCTTTCAGCTTTTTTTTTTTTTTTTCTTTTCCTCCGAGCTGGTGGCTGGTTGCCATAGGCGGGCCATGGGCAGCAGCCAAAGCCCTCGAAAAGGGCCGTGCACCACTCAGGTGGGCGCCGCACTTTGTGTCGATTCCCCCCCCCAACAGAAAACGTCTTATCGGTGGCACCGACCGATCTGGTCCACGGAGCCGCGGCGAGCCTATTCCTTTTTATTTTTTATTGGAGCCTGCGATTTATAAAGGAAAAACAACATCTGTTCACTTTTAAGTAAATGCCTTTAATGAGATGACTGACTGTAATAACAATGTACTAAAGCAGTTGGTAGTTAGTGGAGCTGCTCGCTGGTCCCCCGAAGCTCACGAGAGGGCCGGCAGCTTCATTATGTGTCGTTTACGAGGTGTTCGACTCTGTGTGTGTGTGCACTTTTTTTTTTCTTTTTTTTTAAAGGGGGTTTCTGGGATGCAGGGTGGTTACTCAAAGGTTAACAGTGGTTAGTAATGCCGTTTCTGTAGATGCCTGCTGTGCTAATGAGCCTGAATGTGTGTCATGTTTCACCGCCGATCTCTGTGAGAAACTGACAGAAAGGCTTTTTTTTTTCTTTTTTTTGGGGAGGGGTGGTTTTTTTAATGCCTACGTTAGTTCCCAAGAGCACAGAGATGACAGGAAAAGTCAGGAGAGAGTGATTGGAAGTGACGGAAAGCACGGGCCAGATGTTAAACCACCAAGTTCGCAAAATCAGGCGCTCGTTTCGAAACCTAAATGTGTTTTTCGTGCTGTAATCATTCTGTTCATTGTGCAACCGCAAAACCTTTCACATCATATCAATCCTTATATTTTCTTATTCAAAGCTGAGTCTCAGTGGTCAATCTCAATGTTCTTTCATTCTGGGAGATCCGGAGGTTTTCCGAGGCCAGATGAGAAACATAACCCATCCAATGTGTTCTTGGTCTACCTGGAAAACATCCACAGTAAGGCGCCCAACAGGGGTCCTGATCAGAGGCCCAAACTACATTAGAAGGCTCCTTTAGGTGCAGCTTTGGAAATCATTTTGTGACCATCGCTTTCCACCTCCTTTACAGTTCTGGACGAAGCCAAATTGATGTTTTCTTGCTTCAAATAATTGCATGTTATAGCTGTTAGATACAAATGAGGCACGCAAGAAGTAAAAAAAAGTACAAAAGATGAAATAAAAAATGAAGACATAATAGACGACTAGACTTCTTGCTTTAGCCCTCTTTGTTTAGCAGCATGAGTCGTCTCATCGTCTTGCAGTTCTCTTCTTTTAATGTTGCTCAATAATATTTCAGTCAACATTATCCGTTTTGTTTACATGTGCAGCCAACGAACAAATGTGTGAATTTTGATACTTGTACTGTTTCGGTGCATCATATTTTTTATTTTTTCTGCAATTATACAAATCCGACTGTAAAATTCTAACAAAATTATCAATATTAAAAGTCTGTTGTGATGAATTTGCAAAGAAGACAACAGGTGGTTTAATCATTATTTTGCAAACTTGTCATGAAAGAAAAAACTTTGAGTGCAGATAAAAATATATATTTAAAAACAAACACCAATTATGTTCAGCTGAATGTTGGTAAAGTTCATATAAAATGATGCACAAGACGTCTCATTTGTAGAAAATGTAAATCATTTATCAAAGTAGAAAAAAGTTAATTTAACTACCTGTTACTTAGCCTTAATTATGCTCAGTTTTAAGCCTTAATACAAATGGAACTGGTGAGTTAAATAAACATTCATTCTGTGGACGCTTGTCATGGTTGAGGAGATTATCTATAGAGACCAAAACCGTTTGTTTTGCAAGACTGTAAATATGTTTACTTCTTAGCGATTTAACATGGAGGTCTATGGGAAGGGACTCACTTTTGGAGTCTGCCTCATGTGGCCATTCGAGGAACTGCACTTTTTAGAAGCTCCATGTTTAGATTCAGTGTCCAGCTCTGGAGGTTGATTCCTGTTGGCTGATTTCAAAAGCCTTAAAGCTACATAAAGACAAACTATAAGCTGTATTGTATGAGGTTGAAAATGTTTCTAATGTGTCTTTTTTATTAGAAGTAATGTGGGACAAAATCTGAAGTCAAAATCTGTTTTTAAAGTTCATCCATGTGTGAACGTTTCAGGTTTTTGTCTTTAATCATTCCTGAGATATTCAAACAGCATCAACTTTCAATGTGCAAAAAAACAAAATGTGAGCAATTATTAACAACAAACTATCTTGGAAAGTACTTGATAAATTGATCTAAAATCCACACAGAAATGTAGGAAGGCTTCAGTAGTTAAATTTCAGGCAAATCAGAGAGGGTGGAGATCTAAAAATGTGATGATTTGAGATGAAATTAGTTGTTTTTTTTTTCAACTGGGTGAGAAAAAAGTTTGGATTTCTTGTTCGGCCACAAGATGGAGTTATAGCTCCTTAAATGGGAACCAGTCAGGCACCATGTGGACCGCCTGAGAGTGATATCAAACCCATAATCAGTTCTTTGTTTCACTCATAAATGTGCAGTGCCGCAGACTCTTCATGTTCGCACTCAGTGAAGGGATGTTTAATATACTGAGAGCAGGAGAAGAGCGAGAACCGCTATAAATCCTTCTACATGTCACTGCTGCTGCAACTCACGAGCGCTGTGGTCTTTGTTGCTCCACCTCGTTCAGAATGAGTTCCTGTTCCTTTAAGGGATCTCTCCAAAGTTCACCGCCGTGACGTTTGCCTATATTCCATATTCAGAGAAAGTCCAGCGGCGGAGTGTGGGATCTCCTGCTGCCCGATCACTTCTCCTCCGGCTGCTGAGCCAAACGCAGGTAGGAACATCTCATCGCTCACTGAAAAAAATAAAACTAACCGAGAACTTCCAGCAGAACACGAAACCAGACGCGAGCCTTGGAATTAACATGTAGACGCGCGCGCTTCTCAATTTCATTTTGACCATGTGGGAAAGTTTCCTATTACTGTATTTTAATCATTTCTGCTCTGTGAAGGATGGAAACGACTCAACCTGTCCTGTTTTTACTTCTCATTACAGTTAATGTTAGATTTTAACAGTGTTCACACTTTTGGGGGGAATTTAATGAAAACTAATCAGATAACAGCTTTTTTAAAGTGCACATTGAGATTCTTTGGTGATTTTTTAAACTGTGGCTGCGAGTGTCGGAGTGTCTCGAGCTGCTGGAGTGGAAAACTCTTCTGCACTCGCAGCAGGAAATACATGTGTGCAGTGAACATCATCTCTTTCTCATAAGGCTAAATGTAGACACAGGGTCGAGCAATGAACCGTGGGCTTTAACCCACTGTTGTGTTTTTTTTTGTACAATTCTTTTCACGCTGTCCAACCAACAGGAACAGCGACATGCAAGTGTTGCTTCTATTTCTTCACATGCTCTGTAGAAATAGTAAAAGGAGGGGAGGGGGGGGTCTTTTCTTAGTATGGAGCACAAAGAAAATGTGACATAAAGAATGTTTGCAGCAAACCCGCCTTTTTTTATATTGAGTTAAAGTGTGAAAGTGAGCTGCTTTGTGAACACTTTAAAGCAACCCGGTTCCAAAATATCTCTCATTTAATTCCTCTTCGCAGAGCTGGTTTTGTTTTTCGTCATGAACGCGGACAAACATCCTGAATTTGCATCCTCGGAGGGAGACGGGATGGGTGAGTTTCTGAGTCTTTGGGGTTGAAGTCGACGCGATCGAGCTGCACGCATCTGCATTTCTCCGTCCTGCCTGACTTTGTGCAGGTTGCGGTTTGATAAATCGAATGCAATATTACTTTTTTTATGCCGCAGAAAACGCTCGCTGTTGCTTGTTTCGATGGAGGTAACGCTCATGCACGATGTGTCGCTTTCGCAGACACTTGCGCTGATGTTGCAGACGTGAAGCCGCAGGAGGAGGAAGAAGAGAAGGAGGATAACTCATTCAGAGAGAATGGAATTCAGCGAGCCGAAGGTGTCGCGGATCCACGTACGTTTGCCCCCACGCCTAAACACTGGCATACATGCATAGACCTACATCTGCACACGCACTTGACACCTGTGACATCTTTCCATTATACACTTTAGCCATCGTACCTTTTTGCCATGACTCTCTGATGCAACACAAAGTCCTGCAGCTGTGTGGAAACACAAGAGCCACGGAGGAGGAGAGAGAACTCAGAAAGGTCTTTTGTGCAGAACGATGCAGTTTGAATGACGTAAATCTTGGAGAAAAAAAAGAGAGAAAGTTGAGTTTCTTTCATCGTGTATTTTACAAATTTTGAAAAATCCTGAATCAGCATGTTTTTTCTTTTTCGGTTTTGGTTGTGACTGGGACTGGTCTGCCTGTTGTCGCTGTTTTTGTTTTTCCGTTTTTGTTTTTTTTCTTTTTGTTTCTTGTCCTTGTTGCCTGTGGTTGCGGTTCAGCGTCACTGTCTTTTTTTTTTTTGTTGCGTGCTCGCTGTGTGTGCTTTTTTTTGTTTTTTTTTATGCTGTGTTTGGTGCAAGCTTTTTTTTTTTTTTCGATGTAGGTTGAATTGCGTTTGTTTGCTTACCTCCGTTTTTTTTTTTGTTTGGTTGGTTTGTTTACTGTCTGTCTGTTTGGTTGCCTGCTTGTTGTTTCTTTTTTTTTTGTTTGTTTCTGTGTTTGATGGTTTGTGTTTGGCAGTTTTGGGGTTCAGAAGGTTGAAAGATATCTTCATTCATTGGGTCTCTTTATATTTAATGTCTACTGTGCTGACAGAGTAGAGGTGAATTTGTTAAATTAAAAGCATGTTTTGGGTTTTTTTGGTGCATTAAAGTTGCTGGAGACCTTGGGTTCTCTGTCCATTTAGGTGCTTCCCTGCAGGTTCTTCTACATGTAGGACTTTCCATATATTTTTGGAGAAAGCAGTTTTGAAGTGTTCAGATCACTATTTTTCCAATTCAAGATACAATCTTGACTCTAGACTGAGTTTTCTAACCGTCTGAGAGTCAGCAGGATGATACTTTGTCTTCCTGTAGCACATGGAGAATGTGTGAAGCGTTACGCTCACTCCTTATTTAAGATGGCTTCGCCTGATGAAGGTGGCGATGCACCGAGATGCTATGAATAAACGTATTTTGGCGAGTTAGACGGCGGGCAGGAGTCTGCAGGAATAAGAGTGAAGGATGCTGCTATAAACCTTTGTTTCATTGGTGTTAATGTAGCCTGGCCATTGTGCATATGAGTGATTTTTATTGATCCAAGTGTAGTAGAACTCAACATGAGACAAACTAGATGCATGAAGGGTTTTAATCTTTAACTAGAGCGAGAGGTTACAAGTGATGGACAAGTCCGGTCAAAGACATTTCATCCAACTGAACGGATTCGTTTTCCTTAAGTTTGGTTTAAAGCTGCAGCTTATGCTCTTCATAATGTTTTATTTCAAGATTTCTTAGTATTTGATCTGCTTTCATTGCTGGATGTGGAGCTGCAGCAGGTCGGTTTTAGTCCTTAATTACATCCAGTCTTTAATTTCGTTGTCAAATATCCTTTTTTTTGTGCATTTTTCTGCTTCGCTCAGCTGTTTGGAATTAATAGAAGATCCAAGAGGTTTATTATCTTCTGCACAAAAAGCTGGACAGTCAAACTGAGCAATCCTCCTTAAACAAACCACACATTGTATAAAGACAACTTAAGCAATTCTGAATAAATAAGCAGATTTAAACCAACAGCAGCAGCGGTCGTAAAGCGCACCGGGCATTCGTAAACTGTGGTGGTGGTTATAAAATGTATACGAAATATATATAGAAAAACTAAGCACCTTCTTTGAGTAGGAATTAGATTTTAGCTTACTATTGTGTCAACCATTAAGTTTCACATCTTTACTACTTCTATCTTAGTCTCAGAGGCAGAATGTTTTGACAGACATCGCCTGCATTTCATTTTTACTCTCATGACTGTGTATTTATGCTTCGGCTACCACTACGTGCCATAAAAAGGTGTTTCCTAGTGCACATGACGGGTCTAAATTAGGCAGAGTGACGTGTAATATGCAGAAAACTCAAAGTGTAGCAGTGACATGTGAGAACGGAGGGTCTCAGGAGGATGTGACGGACATTTATTCACAGAAGCTCTGCAGCCAAGTGGTATTTTCAATGTTTTTAGTCAATGTGTCGCTTAAACAAAGTGATAGCACGGCGTGGCAGCCGGCTCTCCTCTTTATTTCTGAATTGCCACCCATCTGCCCCAGCAGCTGCATTTCCTAAAGCCCCGCTGTGCATCTCGATGCGCAGCCTGCGGTTCACTGCTCAGAGACCCTGGACTCTATATCGGGCCTCTCGGAGCTCTGCGTGTGCAAAGTTTCCATAGCACCTCTGAGCGCCTTCCACAATACAGGGCGCTGCTCTTCAGCCCATCACCAGCCACCGCCGAGACCACAGTGTGGTTTCTGGATGGAACTGAGTGCGCTGGGGGTTGGTTGACACTTAGCAAGATGCTAGGTGAGAGGTCCTGCAAGCCGGGCCTCAGCAGCTGCGGTGAGAAAGTGTGCATAGCGATGGATGAATCCTGCTTGGTGTCGACGTTTGACCAACAGCGTGTGAGAAACAGGTCAAGAAAACGAGATGTAGTCGTTGACATGTGGTGGAGTTGGCGCTCAGTTGCTCGAGCTTTTGGTTCTCGTTTGACGCGTTGCATTTTGGATGTTTTTCAGCCTCTGTGTGTGTAAAAGGGGACGAACAATCAAATGTGAAATCAGTTTTAAACGCAGATGAGGAATTGGTGTTGTCTGTCTGAGGCGCCTGCTGTCTCTCTCTCTCTCCTGCCCTGGTTCTAGTTTCTGTGTAGTCAGAGGAAATGCCTTCCCCTTATCTCGAGCGCACATCTTCTGAATCTCTTTGTGACACTGTGCGTCGGCCCAAATTAAGCTACCCACACTCTGGAGATGTTCTAGCACTAATATCTGCTTTAGGCACAAATGTAGAAGTGAAGATGTAACGGTGGGTTTCACATTCAGCTTGGAGTGCAGGCTTTTTTTTCACCTCCTTATTTGGAAGAGAAAGCAGCTCTTGTGCATCAGGTCCATGTTGTCTCTACATGTGTCGAATGTCTCTCCACATGCATTCTCCTTTGCTTCCGCTCTGCTTAGGTGTGATCAAAACCGAAGCAGAGGAGGTGGAAGATAATGAGCCGTATGCGAAAGCTGGAAAAGAAAGCGACATGGTGCCCAAAGAGGAAGCGGAGGGAGGCAGCGAGGACGGCATGGAGGAGGGATTCGACGAGGAGAGGGCAGAGGAGGACAACGATGAGGGGGACGAAGAGGGAGAAACCCTGAACGAGCCGCAGGACCTGTCGCTGGTGGACTACTCGCGTTACGACAGCGCCGCCGCGAATGACGCCCACGCTGCGGCCCCTCGCATCCCGACGACGGGCAAGCTCAACTGTGACATCTGTGGCCTGTCCTGCATCAGCATTAACGTACTGCTGGTGCACAAGCGCAGCCACACGGGTAAGCACAGGAACACCTGACCTCAAACACAGCAGTTGCGCAAACAACCACAGTGTTTATAGCGCTAGGAGCTCATTGTACCGACTGGGTGACTTAACAGCACGCAAATCTGCATCATACGTGACGCACGTGCCCCGAGCAGCGCAGCAGCAGGTTGTGAAATATCCTCCATTGTTGTTCCAACGTGTGATTTGATCGCACCCGCAGATTGGTCAGTGAATCCTAGCGCTGCTGCAGACATCGATCTGCAGTGCAAGTCCTGCAGAAACTCCCTCAATCATATGAGGGTGTTCAGATCAATGTATTTGGAGCAGAGCAGGATGGAAACTGATGTTTATCTCGTACACTGTAACCCTCGACTAACCCTCTGAACCCTTAAGCCGATTTGAAAGCCGTGTTATCTTCAAACAAATCACCAAATATACGCTCTTTTTTTTTTTTTTTTTACAGCCACGAGCTGATTTTCTACTTTTTTTTTTTTTTTACAACAGTCCTTGAACTAACCTTAAATGACACGCAGTTCTGTGCAAAGCAAGATTTAAAATCATGATGTTTAATACTGAAGCCCTTTTAGAAATTAAGCAAAAACAAACCGATTGTGCCAGTTTCTGTAAAAAAAAAAACATTAAAAAAATTCTGCATCAGTACGTTAACTGTGACCAAAGGTGACGAGACTAAAATTACGGTGCTTTTACAGAGCAGAGAGGAGACGAGTGTGGAAACTAATTAGAGCCTGAGAGGAAAATAAAACAAACTGGATCAATGTAATAAACGCAGCAACCAGTTTACATGTACGAGGATACAGTCAGCACGGTGAAACATCTGCAGAGCAGCGTGAAAAATGTCTGTAGAGGTTGTTAGAATGCAAATAGCTCTGTATGTGCAGCATGTAGCGCTCACATTTTCCAGTATTAGTTACACCTGAGTCCAGTTTGCAAAAAAAAAAAAAGAAAGAAACTAAGCTTTTTTTTCTTTTTTTAAAAATGATTTCTGGCATCAGAACTGTGCCATACGGAAAACCTTTGAGTTGTTTTCTGCTTGTAGCCGCCGCTGCTCTGTTTTCATAGAGGTGCAGGACTTTGAAGTGAAAAATGAGTCCACAGTAAGTTAAAAAAAAAAAATGTGACAGGAGAAGAAAAAAAAAAAAACAAGACCCAGAAACCGTTTGGGGTTTAGAGGTTTTGGTAACATTGGCCACATCTGCACACACAAAAACTGTCACATGCAGCAAAAGAAAGAAAAAGTCACTAATTCTGCATTTAAATTCTCATTTCTTCCATCGCTCCTCAGCATGACTAACAAAGTTTTTAGGAAATGTAGACACTGAGGTTATCATAATCTATGCATTAGCAGAACCGGTCGTCTGTTCTCGGTCATGCGGTGGCTGTTTTACTACGAATCGCGGCTTCTTGCCGCCTGTGAGTAAAGCCGAGTGGCTGAATTCTGCCGCCTTCGGTTGGAACTCATGATTCTGCATTTTCGACATTGGAAGCCGAGCGTTCGGGCAGTCTGAGCCGTGGGAACGTCGTTTTCTGGGTTTCTGACAATCAGTTGCTTTGTTCCCCTTTTAAAGATGGTGAATGATTCTGTGTGTTTTTTTTGTTTTCTTTTGCAACATCACTGTAATACTTGGAACCAGACGGCGACTGAAGGAAGGAAAAAACTCTATCGCAAAATTTCCACTCGCGAAGACGCCACATCAGTGCGTTGTCTAATAGTAATCTGCAGTCGATCAACTGAGGTGGAAACTGAGCTCGAGTACAGTTTTGAGGTTCTTGGTTGTTTCCATTTCTGCTGCTTTATGCTTCTACTCCACTACGCTTCAGAGGAAAATATCGTACTTTCTCCATTCATCTGACAGCTTCTATACGATGAAGATTTGACACAATTGATAACAGGACAGGCTTTTAAAATGGAGCCCGTTGTTACGGACTGATCAGCCTTTATGGTTTCATCTAAAAAGCTGTTTCAGATGTTTGAGTTGTTACAATCTGCACCAGATTGTGATTTTTTTTCCCCCCTCCAAGCTTCTCTCATGGTCTCAGTCCAAATGTCCAATATCTCAGCAAAAATTAAAGGTAGTTTCTTCTTCTTTCCTCTTTTAGTGACCATGTTTGGAGCCCTCAGATTTATCTGCTGTGTGTAAAACTGGACATTCAGTACTTCAGTCAGAGGAAACACACTTTAACTACACTTTGCTGCTGTGTGCGTGTAATGGAGTATTTTTACTTTGGCGTACTTCAAAAATGGATCTGAGAAAGCTTTTCCGCACCGTAAAAACATGTGAAATGCAGTCAGGCACCTCTTTAGCGAACCAGTGTAGGAAGCTTTTATAGGAAACAGGAGTAATAACAGAAACTCATTAATAAATGAAAAACAAACTCCTGCAGCTTGACTTGGTCTGCAGTTTAAACTTTGGAAAGAGCGTCATCATTTTACACCTGTGACCATCGACGAGTGAAATTTAAGCAGTAATGATAATCTAATCATGTCATATGTGATGTTATCTATCAGTCAGGGCTTTAATTTACTACTTTAAATACATTTTGCTGCTAAAACTTGTGTATTTTTACTTAAGTAGGGTTTTTCATGCAGGAGTATTTTTAGTTTTTTTTCCCGCTATATTAATACTTTTATGTAAGGAAGGGATATAAGTGCTTCTTCCATCACTGAAAGGCTGAAAGGACAAAATATTTCTTCTGTATTCTGAGTGCTTCTTCCACCAAAAACAAATAGAGTAAATCTACAAGAACAGATGATTTACAAAGATTTGAATCAAAACTTGTTGCCTGAGCAGAAGCCAAATCTGCAGCTATGGCAGCTAACGTTTGCCAATCTTAGCTTGATGCTATGCAACATTAACGTACTTGTGCGACACTATTTACCATCATTATTGGTCACTTATGGGTATTATTAAGCCAAATAAAAATAGGACTAATGATCTAGTGATGGCAGGTAAAACAGTACATCAGTCAGATGGACCCAACCGGGTCTTTGACTGCAATACTTGACCTACGGTTTGCTGCTCAAACTTCTGCACTTGCAGGATTTTTTTATTGATTTTTTTTTTTACATTGCTGTATTCTGAGTGCGTCTCCCACCAAAAATAAACACAGTAAATCTGCAGGAACAGATGATTTACAAAGATTGGAGTCAAAACTTTAGTCCAGAAGTCAAATCTGCAGCTGTGGTGGCTAATGTTAGCAAACCTTAGCTAGATGCTATGCAACGATAGTGTTCTTTACTTGTGCGACACTATTTAGCATCATTATTGGTCACTTAAGGCTGTCATTACACAAAAACAACAGATGGGTTTGGTAGCTTATTGATGATGGCAGATTAATGTCAGATGTCAATACGTTCTTCACAGCTGCACCAAACTGGTATTTTTCCCTCCAAACTTCTCACATGGTTCAATTTCAGTGAAGATTCCAATCATCCAATGTCTCAGCAACAATCAAAAGTAGTTTTGGCATCTTTCCTCTCTCATTAATCATGTTTGAAACCCTCAGATGTATCTTCTTTATTTATAAAATTGGATATAAAGTGGTTCAAACCTGCAGCAGCTCCAACAGTAACCTGCTGCTGACACACTGATGCTTCACTGGTAATGATCTAATGATGCCACATATAATTATCAGTCAGAGGACTTTTACTGCAAAACTACATTTTGTATAAACCTTTTTTGTTTTTTTAAACCTTTGTTTAGCCAGGAAAAGGCTCATTTAGATTAAAAATGTCCTTTTCAAGAGTGTCCTGGCCAAGACAGGCAGCAGCACGATGAACAAGGTCACAACAGCATCCACACGAACATCATACTCAGAATGTAGACGATAAGGAATCAACATATCAGCAGAGATCAGAAACTAGCAAAATAATGATCTGTCAGAACATCTTCAGACTGATGTTTCTGCCTCCAAGTCATTTCTAAACACTTTAGAAGTGTTTCAAGAGACCGGCTCTTGAAGTTTCAGGTGTTTTTGCAAAATGTTCCAGGTAGAGGGAGCAGCGAAGTTAAAAGCCTTCTTTCCCCGTTCTGTTCTAACTTTGGGAACAGACAATACCAGAAGGTTTTCAGTGTTCTGGAGTGTTTTTACGTTGCTGTGTTGGTATTTTCACTTGAATAACTGCTCTGAGTGCTTCTCCCACCACAAACCAACACAGTAAATCTGCAACAACAGATCATTGACAAAGATTGGAATCAAAACACGTGCATGATCAGTGAGTTCAGAAGCCCGACATGCAGGCTTGTTTTTCACTTTGTTTCTCCTCTCTGTCAGGTGAGAGGCCATTCCACTGCACCCAGTGCGGGGCCTCCTTCACCCAGAAGGGAAACCTGCTTCGCCACATCAAACTGCACTCCGGGGAGAAGCCTTTCAAATGCCCGATGTGCAGCTACGCCTGCCGTCGACGCGACGCCCTGAGCGGGCACCTGCGCACCCATTCTGGTACCAGCCACATCCACGCACACACGCATTGATGCTGCTTGCACCTGTGTACAGTATCATGGTGGTTGCTTTCTCACTCCTTTTTGAATCGGAGGTGTGCTGAGCCCGCATGGCTTTTCCAGTAACACCTCACCACACATCACACATGACAGCTCACTCATGCACCTCTGGAAACTTACTCATTCACTTTCAGTTCACGTGTTTCACCTGCAGTCACGCATCATCGTGTTTTTTTTTTTTTGTGTGTGTGTGTTTTTCTTTCTTGCGTGAGATAATCGCTGCTGTAAGTGTTTTGATGTCGTCGGTGTGCGATTAACCAAAGCTGTCGATTCGCAGTGGAGAAGCCCTTCAAGTGCAACCACTGCAGTCGCAGCTACAAGCAGCGCAGCTCGCTCGAGGAGCACCGAGAGAGGTGCCATGTGTACATTCAGAGCAAAGGTCCTGCCGACAGAGGTGAGCAACCCTCCCGCATCAGCGCTCTGGTACAGAGCGTCTTCAAAACTCCACTTCACACATTTAGGTGTCAGAGCGCTGCACAGTCTGCACAAACACATACGCAGCAGGCGCTCACTTCAAGCTGTTGCTGCTAACAGATCCTGTTTTTACAGCCTCATTAAATTAATGAGCTTATGGCTACTACCCCGTCATTACAGCTAAATAGGTTATGGCTGCTGTGGTGTGAAGGCTCAGCGCTGCGAGGAGCGCTTCCCGCGCCTGCAGCGGCAAAGGGGAAGCCGACATGTAGGGCAAACGTTTCAGCCCGGCCGCCCAGTTCAGGCAGACGCACAAAAACATTCTTTTAACCTTCACCCCCCCCCAAAAAAAGAAAAACAGCCTCGACAGGACAGTTGCACGGTTGCAACACACAGACGATGCTCTGTTTCTGTGGTCACCAAATGTCGTAAGTTTTATGCCTTGAGTGCCGTCGTGGTGAGGAAGCACATCCTCATCCTGTGGTCTGCACTCCTGCACTGGTGAAGTTAAAAAAAAGACAACCAGGAAGTCAGGTCAAAAGGAGCCTCTGATCTCAAATTAATATCTCGCATTCGAGCAGCTGGTGGGTTCAGCAGGGTTTTGTCTCGTTTTTTTTTTTTACTTTACAACCACAGCGTCTGCGACAGGTGGACAGCTGCAGCTCGCTCATGCTGCCGCTCGATCAGAAGAGGAGGTCTTTGTTTCCTTTTGTGCGCTCACTCACATGTTTTGCTGTCACGCAGAGGACAACCACATCACCAGGACTCAGATGGGCACCGAGCGGGCGCTGCTGCTCGACCGGCTCGCCAGCAACGTCGCCAAGCGGAAGAGTTCGATGCCGCAGAAGTTCACGGGTAAGAGCAGCGGAGGCACCGAGCTCCACTTTTAAACAACATCCACGTATTTACTGACTACAGCTGCTGTGTTTTTGACATCAATTTTGCTTTTTCGCTGGGCCTTTACACAGAATTCATGTTTTGCAGATTATTCGAAGTCGTCTGTCTGAGCTCCTTGTCTGTCTGTCTGTCTTTGCTGGCCTCCATCTTTTACCAAACAGGAATTGAGGGCAGAACACCTGCCTCATACCTGCACGCACCGCAGAGTGCTCGCCGCTACCCTAAACTCTCTGCAAGAATTGTGTCATAGGTGGGTATTTGGTAACCATGCATGGTTAATTACATAAATACGTACAACAAAAAAAGGGAGCAGACTGAGAAACGTGCACTTGAAACCTCTCACTTTAGTCACTCACTTTTTGTGTGCTTTGATTTCAAACTCAGATAATTTGCCTGGATGATCAAAAGGTAGCAGTTTCAGTAAATGGCTGACTTGGCACAGCGATTTCCCAAACTTTATGGGCGTATGTGCCACACACACACACACATTTTCAATAGCAGGCTCTCACCTTTCTGGTTAAGGCTAACACCAGGGTTGTAGTTTCGCAATCAAGCCTCGTTGTGAGGGTGTATTGGCAGAAAGAAGAGAGAGAGAAAAAAAGATAAACCTCCTACGACTTTATCAGGATGACAAATGAAGTGAGCTCTTTCAATATGACAACCACAGGGGGAAAAGAGAAGTAACCACAGAGAGAGAGCAGGCGGGAGGCGAGAAACGTGAGCAGGTGTCTCTCTGTCAATACTTCTGAGCTGCAGCTGCACTCGAGGCCTTTTGTCTTGCGTCGTCTGCTTCCTCTCAGCTCTCCGTCCTCCACTGCTGGCTCAGGATGCTCTCACGCTTTAAAGGCCTCTTTTGTCCTGCGAACCAAGCGGGTTCCAGGTTTTACCCCGGAGGTGCACATGTTTCTCGGCGAAGACCCCTCAGAGCCCCGTTAGATCTTTTCCACGTGCTGCTGCTGCTGCTGCTTGCCACCTGCTGCTGCTGCTGCTGCTGTGGGATGTGATCTTCCTGCTCAGTGCCTTCTTGTCTGGTTCAGGTGATAACGGCGTCTGCCTGGACCTGAGCTTCAACAGGGAGCTGGTCCACCCAGCTGACGTCAAGGACCCCCCGCCGACGGGCTCCCCGGGGTCAGATGCCCACCACCAGCAGCAGAGCATCCTCGCAGACGGCGACCCGCCGCCCTCCCAGCGGTCCTATCCCATCCAGTTGAGCCGCAACGACATCACCCCCATGAGCCACACCAACGGCCACAAGATCGGCCTGCCACTCCTGGGCATCCCCCCCGCCGCCCAGCCGCCCCTCAGCATGGACTCCTTCCACCCCGACGGCTCCCAGATGCCCATCATGTACAGCTTAGGGCACCTGCTGGGGGGGATGAACCACCAGAACGGCGTCCCCCACCCGCAGCCCATCCCCCTGCCGCCTCTGGAGGCTCTGAGGGTGATCCGAGGCGACGGGGAGGCCGGGGGGCTGCCGGGCGCCGTGTACCCCTGCGGCCACTGCAGGGTGATCTTCCTGGACTACGTCATGTTCACCATCCACATGGGCTGCCACGGCTTCCGCGACCCGCTCGAGTGCAACGTCTGCGGTCACCGCAGCCGGGACCGTTACGAGTTCTCGTCCCACATAGCCCGCGGCGAGCACCGCCTAGAACTGAAGTAGACGTTCGCGCTTACACGCACACAAACACTCAGGCAATACGAGGACACACAGATGTACTCATATAGGTAGTATCAGGGATGAAAGCATGAAGTAGCAGCTGTCTCTCTCTGCGTCTTTAGTGTGTTTGAGAGGGAGGCGAGGCGTTATAAAACTGTAGCGGGTGTCTGAGCGTTCTTAGTCATCCTGTACTCATCTGAAAAGATGGCCTGTAAAGTGTTAATGCAGGAGTAGTTCTACTTCTTTTTCATGCATATACATATCTCTCTCTCTCTCTATATATATATATATATATGTGTGTGTACTTGCTGTGTCTATATAACAAAAGCCACTCAAATGTTCAACAAATTAGCAACAAAGAAAAAACATACACTGTCTATCTGCTGCTTTCTTAAAGGTGTAAAAATAAAAGACAAACCCTCCCTTCAGAGAGCTTCTCTGAAAAACACTTGCCAATTCAAGACTGCAGAGCAAAAAAAAAAAAATAGAAAAAACAAAAAGAAGAAGAAAAAAAATGTTATTATCTAGAAGGTCACATGTCTCTTTTTAGGCTGTGGTTTTGAGAGAAGTTCACAGCTTCAAACGACGCCACTTCACGCTGCACACTGTGCTGGTTTCTCACTCCAGAATTTTATACTCAGTTACTGTTGCCACAAGTCACTGTAGAGACGAGCGACGGTTTGCAGACGTGTAGAAGTGTACCAGAGTAAAAATGCAATGAGTCGAGGAGGAACGGAGACTTATAGGGATGTGAATAGAAGTACAGGTCAAGTTTAGACCAGGTTAAAGCTGTTGTGGGGGCATTAAACCTTCATCCTAGCAGCATGTTGAGCACACAGGGAGAATAAACCGCTGCAAGAAGCAAACAATGTGAACTGAAGTCTGCTCAAAGTAAAACAAAAAGCAACGTTATTAGTTTGGGAAACGTATAAATGATCTACGTATTGTGTGAAATGTTAAAGCTTCTTCACCGCCCTTTGATTCTAATTTAACGTTATTTGTCTCATAAGAGTCAAAGTTTCATCAAATCTGGCCAGTCTAGATCTTCGTCATCGTCCGTATTCGAACAATTTATGTCGATTTATTGAAGCCACACAGTTGTGAGAACCAGAACCAACCTCCTCAGATCTTTCTCCTTCCATACACCTCCTTCTCGCCCACTTCGTCTGCAGGCTCAGACATGGTTTTACTTTTTCCCACACTCGCAGTCTGTCCTGACGATGCTCTGTTAAGCGCATTCACATCACCTCGTCTCCTTTGTTAGAACACAAACGTGTAATTTGACAGTCGGAAAACACTTGATTGTTAAATTCTGGATTGTGTTTCGACCAAATCTGTACGCGTGTGAATGAGGACGTACCCAGAACATGAAGTCAAACCTCAAAGATTTTGACGCTGGTGTTTTTTTAAACGTTTAAAGCAGAAACAGGAGTAAATGATATGAAGTCATGACAAAGCTATGAAAAGTTTGAGCGATAGAACAAAACACTGTACGTCTGGGTTAAGCCCAGTTGGTAGGACGTGGAAATTTCTGGCGACCATCTCTTTTAATTTCATCACAGGATTTAGATCTCACTGTTTCTTCCTCTTCTGCTCGACGTCAGCAGATCCTCACACGTCGTCCACCTGCTGGAGGAGGTTCAAACAGCATAAGAGTGATTGTTTTATGCTGTGTTAAAGTGTTCCTTAACTCACCAGCAGGCGTGTTGTCTTTTTTTTTTTTTTAATCGCCAAAATTACAATATTTAGCAGGAGCAGAAAATGTTAAAACAGAAATAGTTGTCAGGTTTCAGACGTTCCTTAAACGCATCATCTGCGACGTGCGATAAAACTGAGCTTAAAGTTGTGATATTTCACCAAAATCACTTCGTTCTTCGTGTCTTGTTCAAACATTTGCTTGAAAAAATGAAGCAGATTCTGTAAAAAACTACAAATTCTGCACTTCTTGGCTCGAACGTGAAGCCACGACTGACTCGCTGTCGCCCACAGTCACGTGACAAGAACTCAGGGACTTCTCGAGTTTACAGAGGAATTGAAATTAAAGTGATAAAGCGTCTTTCTTTTTTTCAGTATTGTGACACCTGTGGAAACGTGGAGAAATGTATATATTGGTTAATTGTTGTTTTTGTAAAATATATAATCAAAAAAATCTGCTTTTTTTATGACTTATGGCATTATAACTGTGTCATACTGGACAGTTTTCTTCCATTTTTGTACAATAAATATTTTTAAACATCTGCTTTTTTTTTTCTTATTTTCTATGACTTATGGCTTTATAACTGTGTCAGACTGCACAGTTTTAGTATTTTTGTAAAATATATATATTTTTTAAATTCTACTATTTCATGTAGCCGATGCTTTTATCCAAAGCGACGTACATCTGAGAGCAGATACAACACGAGCAAGGATCTAGTCAAGAGAAAATAATCTGGATAAATGCCATAGAACTGGTCCTCGAGGGCCACAATCCTGCATGGTCTAGATGTTTCCTTCTTCCAACACACCTGATTCAAATGATCAGGATCGTTATCAGGCTTCTGCAGAGCTTGATGATGAGCTGATTGGAAGAGGGAAACATCTGAAACATGCAGGATTGTGGCCCTCAAGGACCAGGATTGGAGACTCCTGCAATGGAACAAATTCAAGTGTGATTGATGCCAGTAGCAGGCTGTGTGGGAGGTAGGAGGATTTTGTTTGTTTGTGTTCAGTCTGTCAAGTGCAACGGTGTTCAGTGAAGAGCTGGTCTTTAGTCTTTTCTTAAAGACTGAGAGGGAGTCAGCAGATTGAGCAGAGTTTGGTAACTTGTTTCACCAACGGGGAACCACAGAGGAGAGTCTAGTTATTGGACCCTGTTGTAAATCTGCTTTTTTTCTTTTTTGTATGATTTACGGCGGGCTGCAGGTGGATCGGTGGTTAGCACCGTCGCCTCGCAGTCGAAGGTCGCCGGTTCGCGTCCCGGTGAGAATCTTTCTGCGTGGAGTCTCCATGTTCTCCTCGTGCAGCGTGGGTTCTCTCTGGGTTCTCCAGCTTCCTCCCACAAGGTCCAAAAACATGTTGAGGTTAATTGGTGATTCTAAATTGTCTGTAGGTGTGAATGTGAGTGTGCTTGGTTGTCTGTCTTTAAGTGTAGCCCTGTGATAGACTGGTTACCTGTCTAGGTGAACCTGCCTTCACTTCACAGCTGGGATAGACTCCCATGACCCCCATGACCCTGGTGAGGATGAAGGTGTAGAGATGATGGATGGATGATTTCTGGCATTATATCTGTGTCATACTGCACAACTTTTTACATTTGTTTTTTTCTTCTTTGTACAATTTATGGCATTTTAACTGTCAGACTGTACAGTTTGTCTGTTTGTTTTTGTAAAATAAGATTTAAAAACCTGCTCTTTACTTTCTTGTATGACTCATGGCCACACAGCTGCGTCCTTTCCTCTCCTCCTTCATGGTTGTTGTGTTTCCACAGAGGTGCAGGACTTTTATGGAGAACAGATAAAAAATGTACAAAAACACCTACTTTGGGTTCAGAGGGTTAAAACTAAAGCGCCGGATGACTCTCAGGCAAAGTGAGCAACAGCTTTATGTCACCATCATTTCTTTAGCTGGAAAAGGGAAGAATGAGAGAGAATATGCAAAATGGTTATGATCAGTGGTTTCGTTCTTCCCACTTAACTTTCACGTCACCCACAGAGCGGATAGTAATAGATGCTGCATGCCAGTAAGAATCCAGATATGGGAAGTTATCTGCGCGACGGAGAAATCGAGGGTTTGTGGGAATTTCTGAACTCCACCGACGGCTAAATCTGCACCGGGGGAAGTTTTGCTGAGAGGTTTAGTGACTCGCTGCTCGCTGACTCGTCGCTGTGAGTGGATGCGCTTCGCCCACAGTGCAGGGATGATGGTTACGCCCCGCTGCCTTCCGACCAGATGAGGGTGTTTCAGCTGCATCCAGCTGCCACCTCGCTATCTGCCCTCTCCATCAGCCCCAGTTCCCTTTTCTGTCTCTCTGGGTTTGAACAGAAGTGACACTTGTGAGGCAAACTGTCATCACAGCTTCAAGTGTGTGAGGTTAAAAAGCCCAGTCATCCATCTCACAGAGAGCTTCTCTTTTTCTTTTTTTTTTCCAACTTCAAGAGCAGCTCGACTATTTCAGAGCTGAAGTTGGGAGGATAAAAAAAACAACGCAGGATATTTTCTGATTCGTCAACGCTGAGCTCAAAAGAAACTGTCGGAGGAGTCGTAGCTGGATGAGAAAGATGTTTCTGAAGTCCTGTTTCCTTCCACCATGAGAAACAGAACAGCCTCCCAGACAGAGTTCACTCAGCCAGGAGTCATAAAGCGGCCGTGACGCAGGTCCAGTCAGAATGAGAGGCTTCTGGTGACATCTGCTGACGGAGCCGCAGTCAAACATCAGCGTGACATCTGCCTGCCGTGGTGCGTTGTTACTGGAAGGACAATCGATAAAGGTCGAGTTTGAGTCACGAGAAGCTGCACCTGGGAAGCAGAAACCATTTAAATGTTAAGTTTTGTTGAATAACCTGCAAAAAAGTCACACGTGAAACTTCCTCAGATGGTTTTTTTTGTTCTCTGAAAAGGTTTAAATATGCAAATAATGTAAAGTACATAGAAAAGTGCACTCATTTGCATTCATTTACCCACAACAGATCAATCCAGCTTTTAAAGTCCTGTTTCAGTTTGTTAGAGTCAAACGTTTTTCAATTTTTATTACTGCAGAAATCAGAAAGAATGTCAAGAATCATGAAAAAAAAACTATTTTCCTCGTGTTTTGGGGATAAAATGTGCTGTGAATGAAGCTGTGTGGACAAACCCGTCTGTAAAAACATTCAGAATATCAATAGAAACAAAACAGGGAAGATTTCTGACTCAGATTATGAGCTTTGAAGAAAACAAGGACGAAACTGTGTGGTCATCAGTGATCTCTGATAAAGTGGTGGCTGCTTCTTTTATCGATGACAGATATTCTAAAATGTTCTTATGTAAGTAGTTACGGTTTCCCAGATCTTCATCTCAGTCCTTTTATCGTCTTTTTGGTCTTTAAGAATCTGCCTCGAGGCTTCTGTAGCGATGAATCTTCCTCCTCTCCATCCGTTAGCCACAATTCACTGCAAAACACTGAAGCGTCCTGATTAGAAATAGAAAATGACAACAAAATTAAAGCATTTAATGTTGAAAAATAATCTTTCCAGGCTCATAAATAACTCTCCTCATCAATGGACCAGTTCTGGTACACTGAGACCATTGCTTTATATGACTTTTAATGTTTAAACAAGCAAATAATGTTTTTGTTGTTGTTTTTACATCAAATGCACTAATTTGCAGAAATGTTTAATAGAAAATGTGATAAAATAAAGACCTACATGTGTATATTGTAGGGCTCAAGTGATCATCAACCCGTCCAACTATCTGATCTGATATTCAGCATTTTATTCCTGATAAAATAGATTTTAAAATGCGACTCAACCACCTGCCACGGTCTCTTTACAGCATTCTGTGGTTTAGAGCTGCAACCATTCATTTATTAGTTAGTGCTACAGCAAGATAATATTATGGCATTGATTTATTAGCTTAACATAAGGCAGCCAAGTAGCCAGTGCTATAGTAGGCTAATACAGCACAACATTAGTATTGTAACATAAAGTGAGCTGGTTAGCTGGTGTTACAGCAAGCAAGTTTAGCACATTGTTCGTTAGCTAGTGCTACAACAGGCAAATTTGGCATATTATTAGCTTTGCATAGACTCAGCTGATTAGCTCGTGCTCAAGCAAGCCAATGTAGAATTACCCCATTAACTTAACATAATATATTACAAAATAAAAATAGTTTTATTTTAAATTTTTTCTCATATTTTTCATATATAGGAAAATATAGAGTTTTGAATACAGCTCCCCAAATCAACTGAAGCTGTTGTGAAAAAACGTTTTGTTGAATTAACAATGTCAATTTTTTTTTTTTTTTACACAACCCTGCTGTTGGTGGTTATTCTTGTTTTTGGCTCCAAAAAAACCCCTGATTTGACCATTTTTTATTATATTTTAAAAATAAAAAATAATCTTTAATATTTATATATGTTTACAAATGTGTAATACAGTAGTGGTGAATTATTCCCCCTGAGGATATTTTCACTATTTTCTTGCTTTAAAAAGTGTTAAATATTACTTTAAAAAATAAATAAAAAAAAAACCCTGTTTTGGAAAAAAAACAACAACAACAACAAAACAGGACAGTGCATTTATACATCATTCATTTTATGTGTATTATCTTTTTTTCATTTCACAGATTTGTTTGCTTTTAAAAACAATAAATATGGAACCTACATGTTTAAAGAATGGGATTTAAAATATATATATATTATTTATTTATTTTATTTTGCTTTCTATAGTTAATTTTTCTAATTTTTTTGTCCATTTCCCACCGTCAGCTTTGCCTGTTCATGCCTGTATGTGGTGTTTAGCTCCACTGCTGTGGGCTGTGCTCGTGTTTTCTCACTAATCCATCAGCGTGCAGGTGCATCTTTGACGCTGAGGATGTTTTTCTCTGCAGCTCGGGACCCTGGATGGTGAAATCGGCTGTAATTGTTGCTGCGCTGTTCCCGCTGCGGCCTGCAGGTGGCGCTGTTCGCACACAGTTGAGGCAGCCAGCGGTTCGGGCTGATTGATCCACATGTTTTACTTCATTATGATTCATCAAAGCGCTGCCAACATATCATCTGTCCCTGTTGGTTTGTGGTGACGAACAGTGCGTAAAAACGCGCAGAACAACGAGTCGCCTCCTGTTTTCTTTTTCTTTTCTTTCTTTTTTTTTTTTTTGCTGTGACTTTTATTCCGACCCAGAGGAGCCGCTCTGAGCATGCGCGCTGCATCGATTCTTCTATGGGGACGGGGAGGACATCACGGAAAAAAAACGTAGCAGCAGCAGCACCACAAACCCCACGCCGAGATTTCTGCCTCTCCGCTGCGCC
This sequence comes from Stegastes partitus, assembly GCF_000690725.1. Lineage (NCBI taxonomy): Eukaryota > Metazoa > Chordata > Actinopteri > Pomacentridae > Stegastes > Stegastes partitus. The sequence continues at coordinate 47,487 of NW_007579360.1, read as the reverse complement.
AAAACTGCGCGACGGACGCGGCCCACGACTATGCCCGGAGCGGCGGCGAGCAGCGGAGCGACCCCTTGACAGGCCTGGCCGAGGTCTGAGCCGTTCGCCGGGAGGGGAAATACATTTCTTCATATGGGAGCAGCATGCGGGAAATGGTCGGAGGCTGCTGCGTGTGTTCCGACGAGCGAGGCTGGGCTGAGAACCCGCTGGTTTACTGTGATGGACACGGCTGCAGCGTCGCCGTTCACCAAGGTAACGTTAGCCGCCGTTAGCGCGCGGCTCCGGCGGGGCGGCTGAGGCTGCGGCGGCGGCGGCCGGCGGCGCTGCTCGGTCGGCAGGCTGCTCGCTCGGCTCGCCGCTGTCTACGTGCGTGTTTGTGTGTGTGTGTGGGAGGGGTGGGTAGGTAGGCGTGCTGTTTGTTGTTTCCTCTGCGCACACATGATTGAGGGCCACGCACGGTGACACGGAGCCCCGGATGGCGCCGGAGGCTCCGTGCGTCCGGTGCGCTGCGTCCGGCCCGGTCCGGTCCGGTCCGATCCGCTGCGAGAGGCGGCGGCGGTTGCGGCGGCGGAGCAGCCCGGTGAGGCCCGGCGGTCTGGACACGGTGCTGCCTTCTGTGTCCAGCCGCTTTGTTGCTCCGGTTGGAGGCGGTGAAGTCAGAAGATCATATTTCTGAGGCAGCAGATTTATTCCTGCGCTCTGCTCTCAGCGTTATTCCTCCTAAATGGATGTAATCATGTCGCTGAAAGTCCCTGAAAGTGCTCCGAAATGTGATAAAGAGAGATTAGCGCGGCGCTGACACCGCAGCTCCAAGTCAGGGCTCAAATTCTGAATTCAATCTTTATGTCAAAGTGGATTAAAATGACGAGATGACAGCTGAGAGGAAGAGGTGTGTTCAGAGGTCCATGGAACCATCAGAACCACTGATCAGTCCACACAGGAGGCGTGTTTAGATCAAAGTAGAAACAATACTGACATGGTGTTAGACATGGTTATTAAATATGTTAAGATGGGAAAAAATACTGATAACTGAACAGAACATAGCTGTAAAATATTTTTAATTATACTAAAAAAAAAAATACTGACACAATATGAGAAATGTGTATAAAATGTATTAGATTACAAGAAGTTCTGTGTACATTGTAATAAAGTAGAAAGAATACAGACACAGTGTTAGAAATGTGTATAAAATATAAAAAAATTGAGAAATTACTAATAACTAACCGTTACAGATGTGTGTAAAATAGATGAAGTTAGAATAAAAATACTGACATAATATAAGACATATGTATAAAGTATAACAGCTACTGACAAGTCAACATGAGAGATGTAAGATATATGAAATGATGAGACCTAGAAGGTGTTTAAAATGCATTAAAGCAGAAAACATCCTGACATAATATGAGAAATATAAATTGTAAAAACTACTAATAGCTGAACATAACAGATGTGTGTAAGATGTATTAAATTAGAAAAACTGACAACACAATATAAAAAAACAAAAATATGTTAAATTAGTAAAATTACTGTCAACATAATGTGTAAATACTGGTGCAAGATAAGAGCTGTGTGAAAAATATATGACGCTGAAAAAAATTACTGATGGCTCAACCTTAGGTGTGTGAAAAGTATATTAACTGGAAAAAATACTGACAATCATGAAAAATGTGAATAAAATACACAAAACAAATAAAAGAGATGTGCAGAAAAAACATGTTAGATTAGAGGGAAAAAACTACTGACAAGAAAGAAACATGTAAAAAAAAAATTTTAGTTAATTAAAATGGAAAAACTACTGACCATAAATAAATAAATAAATAATAAGAGATTTGTGCAAAACACATTAAATTAGGAAAGCAACTGAAAACATCAAAAATGTGTATAAAATAAATTAGAAGTACTAATAACATAGCAAATGTATGTAAAATACAATCCTTTTTTATTTAAAAAAACTATTGACGATACAAATAGATAAATGTGTGTAAAATACATTAAATAAACAAAAACACGTATGAAATGTGTGTAAAATACCTTTAAATAAGAAAAGTACTGGCAACACAAATATGAAATTAGAAAAAATGTTGACAAAACAATATGAGACGGGTGTAAAATATATGAAAATGTAGAAAAATGATTGAATATACGACATAAGAAATGTGCGTTAAATACAATCAATTGAAAAAAAACTGCTGACAACCCAAGATGTGTGTAAAAACTATGAAATTAGAAAAAATGCTGACGAAACAATATGAGACGGGTGTAAAATATATTAAAATCTAGAAAAAATATTGAATATACAATATGAGATATATGTTAAAAAAAAAAAAAAGAAATTAGAAAAAAATACAACACAATATGAGATGGGTGTTAAAATATATTAACATACAGAAAAAAAAATCAAAAATACTGACAGCACAATATAAGATGTGAATAATATAAGAAAATTTAGGGAAAAAAAATAGAAAATTATTGACAGCGCAATATGAGACATATGTAAATTACATTAAAATACAGAAAAGGTATTGAAGACATAATATGAGACGGGTGTAAAATATATTAACATTGAAAAAATACTGACAGCGTAATACTAGATTTATTTAAAATATATCAAAATCTAGAAAAGTTATTAAATACACAACATGAGAAATGTGTGTAAAATACAATACATTTGAAAAACCACTGACAACACAACATGAGCTGTGTGTAAAATCCATAATTGTCTGACTATGAGTGACCCTGATCCAGTCCGTTGGTGCCGGTGTGGACTAATGGCTGCTCTGTGTGTGTTGTTTTGTGTGTTGTGTGTTGTTGTGCGTCCCAGCGTGCTACGGCATCGTCCAGGTGCCCACCGGCCCGTGGTTTTGTCGGAAGTGTGAGTCACAGGAGCGAGCGGCGCGAGTGGTGAGTTGGCCGACACCAACACAAACACAACCACCCACACACAAACACAAACACAAACACAACCACCCACACACCTCCACCTGCTGCATGACGCTCACCTTCGCTCCTCTGTCGCCCCAGAGATGTGAGCTGTGTCCCCACAAAGATGGCGCCCTCAAGAGGACGGACAGCGGAGGTAGATCCACCGCTCGCTCTCTCTTATATCCTGTTTAAATCCTGTGAAGCCGCTCTAACCTCCTGTCACGGTGTTTTCCCGCCAGGCTGGGCCCACGTCGTCTGTGCGCTCTACATCCCAGAGGTCCAGTTCGCCAATGTGCTCACCATGGAGCCCATCATCCTGCAGTACGTCCCTCATGAGCGATACATCAAGGTACCAAACACTCACCAGAACACCTGCAGTAAAGCCGGTTAACACGCTGACGCTGCTTTCTGTTGATCCGACAACATCTGAGCACGTCTGAAGCTCGCTTTTCTGGAAAAACGTTTCAGATTGCAGATCAGAGGCGTGTAAAACATTCAGTAAACGATAAAAACCATCGATGTGTATAAAATACTTTAAATTGGAAGAAACTGCTGAACAGTGTCACCTGTGGCTCTTTGCTGAACTCAGAGGAAAGTCTCCTAAACAACCAGAAGCAACGAGCTGGACTTCAGCTCACGTTTATCATCGGTGAGTTTCATTCATCCGGCCTGTTTTCATGGCAGTCAAGTTGTATTTTTGTCGATATTTCAAGTGTTTGAAAAAAGTGGAT
>NW_007579360.1:19744-43303 GCF_000690725.1 Stegastes partitus | reverse complement strand
CCTGCAGTGTGAACGTAGCCAATCTGTGGGATTGTTCAGTCAGATAATACGCCGTCATCCTGATTGGTGACATTAAATGTCATGTTGGAGTCAGAATCCAAGGCTGTCGCTATGTTAAGGCTGTTTTTTATGGGTTCTGTTCGTTTTTCCTAAAAACCTGTCAGATAGCAGGTTTAGGATTGTTAAGGGTCAGATTATCGAGTGACAACTGTACATGGAAACGTTACTGCGTGTGACACTACAGCACATTAACAGATAATCAGACATAAGGCCTTTGAGTCGTGTGAAGCAAGAATCGTGAAGGACTTTTTCCACATTTAAGCAACAACATCGGTCGAGAAACGTCACAGTTTGCTGCTAAAAGTCAAAAAACCAACAACAAAACTTTCTCATTCACTCTACTGGAATAAATCATCTAATAATCAGCGACGACTGACTCTAACAGGTCAGGTTAAGGACACGGTAAAGTTTGTTGCTTCCAGCTGTTTAGGAATGTTTCCTCTAAGTTTATTAAGCACCTCGTGTAATGAATAGAAGCTCCACTATAGATGCAGTGTGTGTGTTTTTGTGTGTTAAAGTCTTAAGTTGCCTCAGACGTGTCATATATTTCTGGTAAAGTCAGCATGCCGAATCGGTTATCTGCACCTCCTTTAACTGTGCGCCACCGAATCCAGTGACATGTGTCACCGGATTGCTTCTGAAAATGAAGAAACTTTAAAAACGTGATGTTTCTTAGTGGAGTTCTGAACTGTTCCCATTCCCTTGCCATTAGTCTGCGGTGCGTTATCTCGTAATTATGAGAAAACTCTTTCACAATCAGAATCAGACGCGGAAGTTTGTATCAGGATCGTATTATCAGACCCGTCGACTGTTAATAGATAATTCGGCTTACTTAGTTTGTCAAAATGTCCTGTGATAGAGGCTGAAAGTGAGGTTTAACTCACGGCCCGCTGTGTAATCCAGTGGATGCTCTTCTCAGATTTGCATCTTGTGATTAACAAGTCGACAGAAAGTGTTCTTTTTTGTGAATCCACTGCTTAAAGTGAAACTGAAACTTTTGGCTCTTTAATGAAAATCAGTGCAGGGACTTTTCAGCATCAACGCCCACGTAGAAGGAAAAAGAGACACAAAAACAACAGAAACTTCTCCACCAACAGCTTCAGCACATCATGGTGAAACTGCACAACAGCTTCTCCCTTTTTTCTCTCACATCCCCGTCGCTCCTCCACCTACACCAGCCCAGAGCCGGCTGTGGCTCTCCGGAGGCCTCTGAAAGCCTTTCTGGGAAATGTGGGAGATTTTTACAGATGAAGTAGACGAGGCAGCGGAGGAGTGCGTTTACCGTCAGCGTGGACACTGGATTCCCTTTGTGGCGCTCTGGGCGGTGCCGAGGCGATCAGTTAGGAGCCGTCTAGCCGGTGAAACGCCACACGGCCGTAATCAAATCTCGGGTCGTTGAAGCCGACAGTCTGAACTCTAGATAGTGAAAATAATAATCTAGAATGAAAACAGTTTATTCATGTGTGAGGAAGCGGTTCACGTAAATGATCAAAAAAGAGAAAATAGTTCCAGCTCACGATGGGACTACAGGAGGACGACAGAAATGCATTTTATTTCCCACCGTTTAGTAAACAAAAATAAAGTAAATGAACCTCTTTTTACCCTCTGAACCCTTATATTTTCAAAATCGAGAGACAGAAACTGAATAAACATAAAAAATGCTCATATTTTATCTTCTTTACGGGCCTTCAGCAGCTCCTCTGTGAGGAAAAATAACCAAATCTGAGCTTAAACTTGTGATATTTCATCAATATCTGTTTAATTTACATGCATCAATTTAAAAAAATGAAATAATTTTTTTTTAAATTGCCAGAAATAAACCTTTTGCTTTTACTAGATTATGAAAAAATAAATTAATTCTGAGCTCCTTTGTGAAACTGAAATTCTGAACGGCTCATTATGTGACAACAATTCAAGAACTTCTTGGTTGAACTGCAGGCTGTGTTCGCACAGAGCAGAGAATAATCCTCAATTAAACCAGACAAATATAGTTTTTCTAGTCTTGTTAACACCTGTGGGCAAAATGTTTTGCACATTGATTTAAATTTTTTTCCACTTTTTTAAAAATAAATAATGAAAAAAATTCAACCTGGATTTTTCTTTTTTTTTTTCAGATTTATGGCGTTGTAACTGTGTCGTACTTCACATGAGACATTTTTTACTTCTAGTCCTGGTTGTTCTGTTTCCACAGAGGTGCAGGACTTTATTTTGCAGTGAGAAACACCCATAAACTGCTCTGGGTTCCACAAAACCGGTTCAAAAAAATTCCAATTTTTATCTTCAATTCCCATCATTTTGGCGCTGTGTGTAAAATCTCTTTAAATTCCTCGGTGCAGGAAAAGTTTTCAGCAGGGAAACAGCTCGAGGCCTGTTTGATCTCCACGTATGACGAATGAATCTCGGCTAATGACATGTTGACATGTGAGCCGGCTTCATGCCGACTGATGAAACACAAAGATAACGGGACCTCACGCAGGGTCGCACAATGAGGACCAGACCTCGGTGTGTACGCAGTCACGCTTAGACGTTCGGAAATGCTTTGAAATGTTCCGCTAATGAAGCTTTTTTTTTTTTCTCTCCTTCCAAAACAAATCATACATTAGTTTGGAGCTTATCGGCTGCCGTGTGACTTCCTTCTTCTCGATAGCCGGCCGAGGAAAAGCGTGCAGAATGTTAAAGAAACGCACATTAGAGAGAAATCAATATCTGATGCACGGGCTCATGTGTTCGTGCCTGCATACAAATGTACATGTGCGAGTGTTTGAGTGCCCGGTTTCATATTACTGTGTCAGCTACAGTAAATTGCATGCAGCTTTTCCCCCGTCGGAGCCATTCATCCAGAGTCTGTGCCGCCTGCATTCCTAGACAGCGTCACAATGGACAGTGAAAACTCGAGAAGCCACTCTTCCTTTTCTCTCGTGCTCGGTGTAGTCGTGTCTCCGGCCTTTCATTGCCTCCTCTCAGGGACACACAGGGCCGAGTGGGATGTTGGGGAGTGGAGGAAAAGGGAGAGAAAAGGCCAAGCAGAGAGGGCTGAAGTGAAAAGGTAAAGAGCCTGCTGTTCCTTTGTCCCGCACCTGTTGCTAGGCCTCTCCTGCCCCCCACCAGCTCGCCTGCTCGCTGGGGGAAAAGCTGGGGACGGAACACAAAAGCTATTTCCCTCCTGCGTACAGATGCATGTCAGCGATGCGAGCGAGCTCTCGTGTAGCGCCGCTGTCACAACATCCTCGCACATCTGGGCAACAGTTTCCCCGCACAAAGCGTCTTCGAGGAGCCGTTTGAAAAAAAAAAAAAAAAGCTCATCTGTTGTCCCGACGAGCAAAAAAAAGAAAAAAGCAGCTGCAGCTCCGCTCTTTCGCCGCGATGGCAGCAGATGTTAAAGCGATGCAGCACCTGTTGCTAATGATAATAATAATGACTGATGTGTTCCTGCGTCTCTCTCTCTCTCTTTCCAGACGTGTTACATCTGCGAGGACCACGGCAGGGAGAGCAAGGCGGCCTGCGGAGCCTGCATGACCTGCAACCGGCAGGGCTGCAGGCAGGCCTTCCACGTCACCTGGTGAGCGCTAAACTGTTTGTCGTGGATCCACCTGCCGCTCACCGCAATTAATTTTCTTTCCCTGCAGCCAATCGCAGGGTTTCATCGTTTCTCAGCGGGATCTGCTCTTCTGTTGCTGTTTTACAGTCTAGTCTGCTCATTTGGGACCAAAGAAGCCTAAAATAAGCTTCAATTATTCCTCATGAATCGTGTGTTTTGTAACTCAGTCAGAACGCTTCATTTTTCCACCTGATAGAGCTGCAAATCCCCCGTGTTTTTGTTTGCGTGGATGACGTGTCATCAACAGCACGGTGGCAGTTTTTAGAAGATATATTTAGATGTCCTAATGTTTTCATCTCTGCATGTTAAAACCTGATGTGTTTGAGAGGCACTAAAGCCAAAATGTGAGCCGGTTTTAAGAAGCATACCGACTTCATTCTCATGTAGTTGATCGTACTTGTTTACTGACAGTTCTGGTTTTGCTGTGAATACTTTATCAGCTGTTTTACTGATTAATCAGTTAGTCTGAATGATTGCTTTTCCTTCGTTAGCTTAGTTTGTAAGTGTGTTTTGAGCTTTATGAACAAATTAAGCAGCTACAGGGACAGATAATATGAACCCTTTCTGGTTGTTTTGTCACGTTTTCTCTCACCGTGTGTTCATTTTTTGCTGCAGCATGAAGTCCTGCACCTCTATGGAAACAGAACAACCAGGACTAGAAGTAGAGAGAGCTCAAAAAAGTCTGTTGTGCCGTTAAATAATGAGTAAAGACATTTTCCAAGTTCCCTCGGGTGTTACCAGTGCTGGAAAAAACTGGTTACTCTTTTCGTTTGTGCCGAAAAAGTCCCTGAATTTTCACCACATGACTCTTGGTCACCGCTGAGTCAGTCGTGGCTTCTCGTTTGTGCCAAGAATTTCTGAATTTTCTGCTTTTCACAGAATCTGTTCAGAGTCAACGCTTTATTTTCGACAAATTTTTAAGCGAGACGTGGAATAAAGCGATGAGACGTGGTGATTTTACGGTTAGCTTTGGTTCCACGCGAGTAGTTCAGGGACCGTCGGAAAGTAGAAAATCTGGTGATTTGGTCTGTTTTTGGCAGTTTGTGGCTTTGCTGAAGGGTGTGGTTTTTCTTTAGAGGTAGCTTGTCGTTCAGGTTTTAGGGTTCAGAGGGTTAAAAAACAAGCAGCTTCCTCTTCCAGAACAGCTCCAGTGTGTTTTCTCTTCTGAAGTACTCAGCATCAACATCACTGATTATACCGACTGAGAACGAAGGCCTGTTACTGTCCACAGCTGGCTGCTTTTTATCTCCTGTCAGCACAAATTTCCCCTTTCTTGCTCCTTTTCTTCTTTTGGCTTTAATTTAGTCTCCCGTTACGACACAGATGTTGGCGTCTTTAAAGTCGGTCCTGGATGCTTCGCGTTATGATGTGCAGAGATCTGACATTTAATCCGTCAGTCGCACAAGCTCTCTGGTGACTTTGGCAGCGTCCAGGTGTCGCTGTCAGGTGTGTCAACGTGTGTGTGTGTGTGTGTGTGTGTGTAATCTTTGCTCTCCTGTTTCCTGTCAGCGCTCAGATGGCCGGCCTGCTGTGTGAGGAAGAAGGCCCAGAAGCCGATAACGTGAAATATTGTGGCTACTGCAAGCACCACTACAACAAAATGGTAAAAAAAACACAAAAACATGATGAATCCATCCTAATGCAGTGCTTCACATATTTATTAGACCACCTGTCTAATTCGTTAAGCACTGTTTGTATATTTATATATCGAGCATCCAGCATCATGAAGTGCTCTCAGCATTTTACCATCCTGAACAGGAATGAGTCAGAAATTAATCAAACATGACATTCAGCCACTAAAACACAGTTTTCTGTTCAGGAATGCAAGGAAATAGATAAAATTTGACATCTCAGCTTTACTATTTGGGTAAACTGACAACAATAATAATTATATTTTAGCATAAAAAATATCATTTGGGTTACAGAGCTTCTACGTACTGGTCTATTAACCATTACTGTTACTGTTAATTTAGAGCAGCTGTGGCGAAAAACCTGACATTGGGTGGCGCTATGATAGATTTGTGAAGCTCTGTAGTGTCCTGTGAGGATTATTGGTTAAAATAACTAGTCGAGCTTTGAACCAAACTGATTGTTTTTGTGCAATTGTTGTGTTTAATTAACTCGTCCGACGCTTAAACCTCCTATAAAACGACGGCTAGTTGTTTTCACGCTCACAAATTAACCAAACCGGGGCGAATTAAAGGTTTTTTAGCTTGTTTGCCGTCTTTATATTAAGCTAACCAGCTAAAAAAAAAAACAAATCAAACCATGTCTTTGAACCAGAATCTTTTTGTTTATTTCTGGGGTTTTTTTGCAGCAGAAGAAGTTGCGCTCAAGTGAAAATACGAGCAGCACCTTCAGCCACTCCAGGGGGCGCTCCAGCTCACCGTCGCAGGAAAAACAGCATCATCACCACAGACAGAGGAAGGTGAGAACGAACGCGGTCGATTAATCGTTGCTGCTTTGGAAAACGCTGGGCGAAACGAGCAGGAGGGGTGCTTTAATGCTTATCTTCTCCCCTTCTTTAACGTAAGCTACGCTAGTCCATCCTCGTCGAAAGCAGAGGAGACGATGCCTTCCCACAGTTCCTTGAGGCTGAAACATTCACAACGTTTTTTGCGCAAGCTTATATTCAGAATCAGCATATTAATCATTAAGGCTTCCAGGAACAATAATAGAGATAAACCCTCTGAACCCTCATGCAGTAGCCATAATGCCACAAATCATTTCTAAAAAGCTGAATTTCTTAAATTATTAATTCTATAAAATCCTGTACATTTTTTTTTCCCAACAGCAATACTGGAAAACAAAACCATGCTATTATTGTTTTCCTACTTACATTTAAACTGTTTACATCCTCGTCTCCTGCCTGCTCGGTGTAAACACAGCCTGCAGTTCATCCTAGTTATGCAAAAAAAAAAAATACTAGAATTTTTGTCACGTGATTGATGGTCACAGGTGAGTCACTCATAGCTTCACAGTTGCCTCAAGGGGAGCAAAATTTTTAGCTTTTTACAGAATCTGGTTATCGCAAATGGTGTATTTTTGGTGAATTTTTAATTGAGCCTCGTTGAAGAATACGATTTTGATGACATGTTGATTTAAAGCTCAGTTTTGGGGGGTTTTCCCAACAAAAAGTCAGCATCACAAATGAATAGTTCATGGACTGTGGGACAGATGGAAACCTGACAATTCTTTATTCCTTTTACAGCCTAATTCTCTGATAAATGGTGTAATTTTGACACCATTTCAAACCTGTGGGTGGCTTTTGTGGGTCAGTGGTTTTAGGTGCCGAAATGCTGTTTTGCCTTTCGGTCCCCAAAACAGCAAAATTGGCAGCAGTGTTAAAATATTTCAAATGATACCCAGCAGTTATGTCATTATGTGTGCACACATTGACTATTTAACTCCTGGTCCTGCTTTCAGAGCCATAAGGACAAAATCCGGCAAAAAGAGCGGCACAAGAAGTCTACCGACAGCCTGGGCTCCTCGGTGACGTCAAGCAGCATAGAAAAGGTAAAAAAAAAAACATCCAAACCACAGCATGACTCAGCACATGTTGGCGGCTGCAGGATGGAAGTTAAAATTACCGACGCCGCGACACGTCAGCCGCTGTACCGAAGGCGATGGTTTTTTTTGCCGAGTAATGTCACGGTTGGTCATGTTGGTTTTGGGTTTTTGCCGGCGCAGATCTCCTCCAGTCACCACGGCAGCAGCAAAGACGGCGAGGGAAAGTCCAAAAAGCTGAGCTCGCACAGTCACGGCCATCGCAGCAAGAAGCCAGGAAGCACCGGGAAGAGCTGCTCCTCGTCCTCCTGCTCCTCCAGCCCCTTCAACCCAGGTATGAAGGGTGAAGCCCCGAGTCTGATCCTCACATGCTTGACTAATCAACCAATTATTGTGGCCGATATTTGGTATTTTGTCCCTATTTTTATTCTAGCCTCCTCTCTGTCTGTGGTCTGAGAAAGGTCTCCAGAGCAGAAACTGTAGAAACCAAACAAGAAACACCACAAACCAGGAAGTTAGCTTAACTCACAGTGGCTAAGGCTAAGCTAACGGCTAAGTTAGAAGGCAGACTAACCTGAAACAGTCTGGAAAACAATTGATATTAAGATCAGTGAGCATATTAAGAAAATCTCACGGACATAATTGAATCACTGTTATTTCACTTCATCATATGCACCGTTATGAATGAAGAAGCTAGTGATGACTGACAGGTTCTCTGCTGCTACATTCTCGTTAAGCGTTCCAGCTATTGGTCTTGACGACCGATAATCGGCATCGATATCGGCCCTAAGAACAAACGTGTTGTTCGATCTCCAGACTGCAGCTTTCTGTTTGTCCTGCAGGCGGCTCGCTGTCCTCCACTCAGGATTTCCATCAGTTCTCGTCTTCTTCCCGCCTGGAGCGCGACCACGACCGCGGCGACGGTGGCGGCGGCGACCACCACAGCGGGGAGGACCGCAAGGAGCGCCACCGGAGGCCGGCGGTGCACGAGGACGAGGAGGAGGAGGACGAGAAGGAGGAGGACAAAGACGAAGAGGAGGAGGAGGAGGAAGAAGAGGAGGAGGAGGACTGTAAATACCACAAACCGCCGGCGTTGACGCCCGCCGACGGGCCGCTGGCGGCGCCGCAGAGCCACGACCGGTCCGACGGCAACTCCAGCCCCTTCGAGAACAAGGTGACCATCTCCACGTTCGGCTCCATCATGCGCATCACGTCGTCGTCGGGCCTCGGCAGCAGCAGCAAGATCCGCAAGATCTCGTCGTCGGGCGACTACAAGCCCTCCAAGTCGCTGTGCAAGCAGCTGAGCACGCCGCCCATCCTGGAGGAGGCGGACCTGGAGGACAAGGCCACGCCCCCGCCGCTGCCCCGGGAGAGGCGTCACCGCGGCAACAAGAAGAGCCGCCACGGCCCGGGGCGTCCTCGCGGGAGCAAGAACCGCGAGAGGAGGGACGAGGAGCATCACCACCACCACCACCACGCCTCGGCGCCGCCTCCTCCCCCTCCTCCTCCTCCTCCACCGCCGCCTCCGCCGCCATCTTTGACCTCCTCGCTGTACCCAAGCCCCTCCTCCATCCCCCACCCCGCCTTCCCCTCCTCGTTGCCGCCCGCCGCCGCCGCCACCACCTCCTCCTCTTCCTCTTCCTTCTCCTCCTCCTCTGCTGGCAGTTTTTCGACGAGCCGCGGAAACTCGCTGCTCGGCTCCGGTGAGTCTGAGCGAGGAGGAGTGTGTGGTAGCCCTCGAGCTTCCTGTGTGCGTTTGTGTGGTGGGAAACAAACTGCATCATTATCAGTGTGAAGTGTTGAAATGTTTCCATGACACTCGGCGGCTTATCTGAGCGTCAGAGTGCAGCAGAAGAGAAGCAGGACGAACCTAGGCGCTGTTTAATGGCACCGCCTTCAAAATCCACAACGTTTTCTGTCTCTTGAGTGTTTATTTACCCCGTGAGAGGCAGATAGCGTTCTTTCAAGGCCAGTAATTAAAAAAGCTAAACTGAACACACAAAACATCTCACTGGTTCCAAACAGAGCTGCAACGATTTGTTGAATAGTTGCCGACTTTTAAAGCAATCACCTGTTTTTATAATTAAATTTGAGCCACTTTTTAAGGAGAAAAAAGTAAAAAATCAAACTCAACTTAAACTGTAATTGATAATAAATCATAGAAATTTAAAAAATTACAATTTATTTTCAACTTTATCACATAAAATATGGATATTTATAAAAATATTTATGAATTTTTAGCTTGATATATTTGATATTATCAGATACTTTTTAAAAAAATGTCCATCGACTCATTTTTAGCACAATTTTTTCATGCGCTGAAATTTGCGATTTAGCAACAAGCTTCTTAAAATCAATGATAAAGGCAAGAATAAAAAAGACAAACATTATTTTTCCTTTGTTTAGGATCATTTCATCTCAAATCAGAACATTTTTAGAGCCAGTTTCTGCTCCACAATCAATTTTTATGCAGTAAAATATGCTTTAAAAGCTTGATTTATGAAATGTTTTCAAGATTTACACATTGTTTTTATTTGATAATATAAATACATCTGGTGTCTTTGAATATTATATTACGAGAATGCTATTTATTTTATATTTTAAATTTTATATTATTTTTATTATTATTATTATTATTTATTTTATTTATGGGTCAAGATTTGTTTTCTAATTTGTCTGATATTTTTACAGCATAAAATATAAATATTTATGTTGATATTTCTGAAATTCTATATTGATATATATTGAATACTAGAGAGACTTTTTTTTTTTAATTTAAAAGTATGCAATATATCAAACTAAAATGTTTGTAATGTCTTTATAACTATCCATATTTTATGCTATTTACATATAATTTTTTAGTTAATTTAACCCACTTTCAGCAGGTTTTTTTTTCACACATTTAAACTTGATTTATTCATTTAAACCTGAACCTTTATCACTGATTTTTCTCATCATGACATTGATCCAGAATCTCCATAACCCTGGACAAGTAGATCACAGAGTCTCTGATTATGGAGAAGATGAAATATTAAATATATTAGAAGTCCCGTCTTTGAGATCACATCAACATCAACAACAACAAAAACCTGACAATGCAGAAGTTAGTAGGTAGTTTAAAATCGAGGATATTTTGCAGCTCTGTCTCTGAGTGTTTACGATTCTTCGTGAGGCAGAGATTTTGTCCTAGATAGTGGGTTTTTTTACGCACAGAGTAGATTTCCTGCCCTACTTTTTACTCGACTCTCTCGTGTACGCAAACCCTCGGGTGCCACATGTGTTTTTTGGAGCCTTGCAACTTGTGCCTGACTGGGTTTCTTTTCTCCTTTCGGTCTCAGGTATCTACTCCAGCCTCAAGGACCCTCTCACGCTGGGCGGGGGTGTCTGCAGCACGCCCCTGTCTCTGGGCGGAGGCGTCTGCAGCACCTCCTTGTCCCTGGGAGGGGGCATGTGTAGCACCCCGCTCTCCTCAGGACTCCTTCCATCCCACGTCTCCTCGCTGTCGCTTCCCTCAATCAACGCCGTCTCCAACACGCAGGTAGTTCAGAGCGAGGGAGCGTTGAAGCGGTGTCGAGTGTGTCAGGGTTGTATCTGCTGGAAAACATTTGTTTAACCCCTCTGAACCCCCGAAACTCGCTCACAGCTTTGTAGTTTATATGATTTTAAAAAAGAAATGCAGCTTTTATCAAAGTTGGAAACTGTAAAAACAAGAAAAATTGTCGGATTTTCAATTTTCAACTATCCTCGAACTTATTGTGTTCGTCTTTCGGTTTCGTCTGGAAAAATCGAAGCTTAAAATTGGGATATTTCGCGAAAATCCCTTTATTCTACACGTCTCATTTTAACCCTTAATCGGGCAAGGAACCATATATGGTAACTTCCTGGGGGAAAAAAGGCAGAATCATGTGACTTTATCCGACCAATCAATGACAGTCAGGCTACGTGACAACACAGTCACTACGGCCTCTGACCAATCACAAGTGTTATAAGCTACGTTACGTTTTCATCTTTCTACGCGTATTTTTTACAATAATTTATCCGCATATTAGTTAGATTTTTTTTTTTTTTCTACCCTCGGTCGGTGCTTTGACTTTGATTTGCAGCCTAAATCTGAAGCTTTTTTTTTTTTAAAAGTCCAAAAGGAAAAGCTGTCCTCTTATATCCACCATTAACACTCCAGGGTGGGAGTTTAGAATTTGCCAAAAAATAAACCATTTGCACTGTGAAAGAAAAAAATCTCCTCGAATTACTCATTTGTGAAAAAACAACCAAATCTTAGCTTAAAATTAAAAAATTAAAAAATTCATTTTATTCTACATATATCAAGTAAAAAATCACTAAAAATCAACCGTTTGTTCAAACAAGATTCGGTAAAAAACAAAGAATTCTGCACATGATGGTGCAACAATGAAACCATCAGAGACTCAGCTGTGACCAAAAGTCACGTGGCAAAAATTCAAGGAACCTTTAGATGGGTTCTTATTATTTTGCATTGCACAGAAGAGATTTCCTAATTTTCTCCACTGATGGTTGCTCAGTTCTGGGTGTTAAAAGTTCAAAGCTTGCTGTTGTGCTGTAAGTGTAAAGCAGAAATGTCAGGATCTGCAGGTTTGTCGTATTTGACAGTCGGCTTAATTTATCGTATCTGGTGTCCAGGCTGCTTGTTGTCCTTTCTCAGGGAAATCACAACAGACCTGCTTCCCAGCTCGTCACAGCGCCGGTGTGTTAGTTAATGAAGGCTGCATTCCACTTGCACTCGAGGAGGTTCTGTTTTTGTGCCTCCCGGTTCACCTTCATGGTTTAGCGATTAGTCATTAATTCCACCAGTACGTTCCTTGTTGTGACAAGTCAAACGAATGGTCTGCTGTGAAGAAAGCCGACTGCTGGATCTTCTTTCCTCACAGAAAAAACCCAAGAAAACGACGAGCAGGTTAATCAATAATAGGCAAAAAGTGAACCAAAGATATGTTGGTATTTTACCCACTGATTGGCTGCAGGGCGAGAAATCCTGCATGTTTTCGGTAGATTAAACTAGTATACTTTATCTGCTACCTTTATGAGCCTAAACACATTCAGAATGGACATGACGATCTAGTATTAGCAGCATATTAACTTATTTGAAGCTGCTTGTTTTATACTGAAATTACGAGAACAGGCTGGGAGCAGAGCGGCTGCACATATTCACATGATTTCTGAGGATAAATGCGTCAGAAAGCTGCAGCAGTAGTCACAGAAACCACGTTGTTTCCACGGGAACGAATGCAATCATGCTGTAGTTTTAGAGTCTGCACAGGGAGGAGGTTGGGGTTGATGGATGAGTCAGTAAAACACAGATCTCGTTTCAAACTAAGAGTCAGCGTTTTGTTTTTAACTCTGGGTGGAGTCAAGTGAAGAAAATCTTCTGGAATCATCTGCAGATGAGCTACAAGTTCCACCTGCAGCCTGATTAGCATAAATGAATTCATAAATAATAGCATAAACGGCTAATATTCGCAGCATATCATCTGATTTCTGAAAATATATCAACTGTTGATGAGAAATAAAACACAGACGAGTGAGCTGCTGCTTTTAGATGATCTCACATGTTGAGTTGTGATACACAAGCTGCTGTTTGCAAAGTTTATTCTTGACTTTTTGGAACAAAATGCAGCACTTATGTGACGTTTTTTGGAGCGAAGTCTGAGCAAACATTCGGTAAACATTAAATAAGTCTCAATCTCAGTCAAAGTTGTGAAAAAACAGGTAGTTTGTTCCTTTTGCTGCCAAAAATAATGGATTACTCATGGATAGTTGAGCATTTTTCATGATGAAAATACACCAGAGATTGTCAAACTAACGAGAATTTGGTCAGATTGGAGCAAAACTGTCGACGTGGCACAATCAGAAAAACTGGACTTCTGTGTCTATCTTGGGTTTGGCAAATTATGATGAATGAGGATGTTAAAAGCTAAATGCACCGATACTAAAACCTGCTTTATTCTCGGGTTTGAACACCATTAAACGCATCCAGAGCAGCACTTTTGCACCCGCTTTGTCCAGATGTTTTCTTCGCTGGCCACACGTTGACGCTCGCTGTGTTCGTAGGTCCATCCAGGTTCCAGCGCCTCCTACAGCCTGACCTCCTCTCAGCCCTTCGCCAGCTGTCTGTCCACAGCCCCGACACTGCCGCCACTACTGAGCCAAGCCCAGACCTCACTGCCAGGTGAGAAAAAAACTTCCACGGTGGAGCTTCTTCTGACACAAACGTCCTCCGAGTCTGACGTCAGATTTTCCGATATTGCACAACTTGTGTGCAGGTGAACTTCACGACCGCTTGTGTTTCTTCTCAGAGTCCGACCTCGATGACTGTCGCTTCCCGTGTCAGGGGAACTCGCCGAGAGAGAGTCTTTCCTCGCAGTAAGTCTTTCTCTGTTGGTTATTTTTTACGTAAATTCCTGCGTGATTTCGCTGCGCTGCCTCTGCGGCTGAAGATGAGTGAGCAAGTTTCAGTTATGACACAGTCTCGCTATCTTTCATCCGTCTAACGAAACCTGAACGAGCCGTCGTGGCTGTGGTCAAGTCGGTTTCGTTTCCAGCAACTGGCAACCAGAGCGACTCACCACAGCCAGAGCGAGCTGCTGGTATTTTCCCATCGGTGACGTCTTGCTGCTTCACGCTGGTTTTGTCCTCCTCCTCCTCTTCTCCCTCGCCCAGGTCTCCGATGAGCTGTCTTCCCCTCCTGTTCGACCAGAGAGACGGACTCGGCGCCGGAGTCCGAGCCCGGCCGGAGAACGTCCCCCCGGCCAGCTCCCACATCGAGCTGCTGCTGGAGAAGCACGGCAACGGGGAGATGGGAGTCAACAGTGAGTGGAACAAACGACACAACAGAGGTTTACGAACATAAAGCAGAGCCACAGGATCACATTTATGGAGCTGTAGTGGACTGAAGAACCTCTTGGTGACTGGAATCGTTGCCTTTTTATGCACGTTATCTGATGAGCTAAACGGGCCACGATGCGCCGAGCTGCCTCATTAGCTTAAATTAATTAGGAATACAAATAAAAAGCAAGTATTAGCAGCATATTAACCCTCTGAACCCCAAAACCTGCTGGCAGATCTGACGGGCGCGTTATCTTTGAATAAAAAAAAGCCCAAATTATCTAATTTATCCAAGCAAGAAAGTGTAGAAACAGAAAGAAAATTGCTTTATTCTACGTGTCTTCTTTAAAAATCTGCCAAAAATATACCAGTTGCATGAACCAGATTCTGTGAAAAGCATAAAATTCTGTGCTGCTTGGTGCAACTGAGACGTCATGACGGCCTCAGACAGTCATGAGACAAAAGTTCAAGCACAGTCCTTGAACTTGCCTGTAAAAAAAAATAAAAAATTCAGAACCAAAACGAAGCTTAAAATCGCAATATTTCGTCAAAATCTGTTTATTCTACACATATCAGTTAGAAATTCACTAAAAATAACCCGTTTGCTCTCACAAGATTGTGTAAAAAACTAAAAATTCTGCACACTGGGACTTTTCGGCTGAACTGCAGGCAGCGTAGGAGACAAATATGGGAACTAATTTTAAAAGTAAATCATCAACTTCTCACTTTTTTTTTCTACCTATGGCCACACGAAAAATGTCTTACATGTTGATTCGAAGTAGTTTTTTTCTTTTTTGTAGAAGAAAGCAATGCACAGCAACAATAAGCTTTTGTTTTGTCTTTTTTATGGCGTCATAAGTGTGTCGTTCTGCACAGAAGAGCTCTTACTGCTTCTAGTTGTGGTTGTTCTGTTTCCGTAGAGGTGCAGGACTTCATATATAAATGTGACAGGAGCAAAGAAAACAACCAGAAACTGCTTGGAGTTCAGAGGGTTAATCATCTGAATAGAAGATTTGAAGATAAAACTACTCACGACATGTTAAAACGTTAAACCTCTATTAGATCGGGAGAGTTCAAGCAAGGGTTTCTACAGGAAGTCTGTTCTTGATTCCACCAAAAATAATGGATAAATCCTGTAAGACTGTCGACGTAGAGCTTTCCTCTTTATGAAAGTAGCGCCACAGATTGTCCGACCGCTGAGATGTTGGTCAGATGGGAGCAGAACGACCGACCAGCCCTGAAAATGACTATCACCCAGTATCCAGGGTGCCTTTCTTGCTCTTTTTTTTTCTTGGAAACTACAATCAGGCCTCTTCAAATCCTTCACAGCTTTGATGAATAGGTTACAAGTTTCTTTATTTTAAGCCCAAACTGCTGCTGCAGCACACAGGATCCAGTTTACCTGCTGCTCTGTCTTCGGTTCTATTTAGAGATGATGAATGTACCTCAGGACAAAAAATAGCACAGCGACAGATAACGACTCAGGCAGCTTTGTTTCTCGTGTTGTTTTAATGTCTTGTTCTCTGGGGACATCGTTAGTTGACACTGGTTTCTAATCTGTCTTTAAACACACCCAGGGCTGTCACGATTTTCACTTTTGTTTGTTGAAGTCATCTTACTTTTACTCTCCTAAAATCTTCTTTCTGTCCCAGCTCTCGTGGCTCTTAGCTGCACTCGTCCGTCCTCTCCAGAGGAAATACCTCCACAGTCTTCATCTTAAACACATTTATCTGCGCTCTGTTTCGCTCCGGCCCAGCCAGCGTTCGCTGCCGAGGCGAGACAGAGGAGCGTGTTTGTTCGATGCCGAGCACGTCGCGTCGACAGCTCCATAGAAAATCGGTTAGAACGCATTTGGAAGAAGGGATTGGATTCCCGACTGGCAGACTGTTGCTGCAGCAGAGAAACACTTGATAGAGAAACCGGGTCAAGTGGACCTCAAGGATCACCAGTTAGTGTCAGAACCTTATCAAACAATGTTGAACTTCTTCTATTACGTTTAAGCGACAGAGCTGTAAAAGCATGTCCAGATACTTCGGGTTGTCGTTGACGAGTTGCTCAAGTGTTTGTTGCAGTTGTTAATGTTTGGATTCAAAAAAAGAAAAGCACTCGCTAAGAGCTCGCTAACGGCAAGGAGAAGCTTTTCTACCTGCAAGTGCCCTGAACTGGACCTCCAGAGAGGGCTGCTGGAGCACTGGGAGCTGGGCATTGCTGCACCTCATAGACTCAACCTTCCTGTTATCTTTTGACTCCGTTCAGTGTTCAGGTTTAAATTGCTGGGGGCAAATTGAACCCAAGGATGAATAAATTGAAGATAATAGGAGGGTTAAACAGGTTAGAACTTCTTTCTCCGGTCGTCTGAGCGCCCCTTTTTCCTCCAGTGATGATTAATTAGAAGTTGCGGCCAACAAGGTCCTAGTCTGCGCCTGTGGAAAGCAAAAATCATCTCTGATTTTAAACCTGCTCACCATCCCTTTCGAAGTCGTCTCCTCGTGCAGCAGTACTCTGCTCCCAGCGCTCCTGCAGCGCTCCCTGGAAGTCCTACTGTGTTCAAGCACCAACTGCAGCTGGATTTCCTTCTCTGTGTCAAACCTCGTCATCTTGAATTTCATTTTGGGGAAGAGGAGGAAGTTGCAGGACGCCGGATCTCATGGATGGAGGGCGATGAGTTGTTTATGTCGAATGTTTTCTCTCGGGATGTTAAGAGAGGAGCTAAACATCAAACGTCCAACCATAGAGGAGAAATTCACGTCGCACGACTCCGCGAATGTCAAACAAAACGACGAGCATGCTGCCGACATCATCGCCTTCTTCTGTCTTGTAGTTTTTAGGATCTTCCGCTGACAGCTGCTGTTCAGTCTCTGGGTCCGTGATGATCCTCCACATGGAGGTTTTGGTTAGTTTGACACAGATCCGTGGTGAAATGTGCACCTTCAAGTGGTCAGAACTTCCAGAGAGAGTTACAAGTGCTGCAGGAGCGCTGGGAGCAGAGTGTCGCTGCACAGGGAGCCGACAGGGACAATTTACAGTTTTGCTTTTTATAGGCGCCTCCTGCACTCAAATAGATTAGAAAGGTTTCTTTCAGAGATAAGCAGCTCAGGACAGGTAGAAATATGTCGGATGAAAAAAATCCCACTGCATTGAACCACGTTAGACTCCCAATGCAGCCTTTGAGCTTTTTATTTCCGATTGTTCGGTACAGATTCATTACTAGTGAACAGTAAACTAGCAGGTTGTCCATCAAACACAAAGCTTTGCATTGTGGGATGTTCGGGGCTGAAAAAAAAAGGTAATAACGTATAAAGAAGCTTGGAGTTGAGTGCAGAAGGCAGCACATGTGGAGTGGTTCAGGACACAGCCTGAGTTTTGTGACCTCTTATATTTTCCAGCATAACTCTGCCCAGCTTCAACCCGAGCAGGGGCCCAACAGCCAGAGTAATTGAAAACACCTGTGTGGGGGTGCAGGACCTTTTCAAGTGGACTAAAAGAAAGCTCAGTGCAGGTTACTGCCGTTGCTTTAGTCAGAGGTATTCCCTGCTCACGTTGGTGGTTGTTCACCGTAACTTATTTGTCCTGATACATACAATAAAGTGTGTGTATACGTCAAGTTATACAGCATGTTTTACAGTAATAAGCCCTTCAGTGATTGAATTAAAAGTGACCTAAAGAATAGTCGGAAATAGAAATCATTTGTTTCTACTCTTTATGCTTCTCATATTGTAAGCTCCATTCTTCAGTAAATCACAATAATCGTATAAAATCAGCAACTTCCAGCAATGTCAGGTTTAATTTGACTGAATTCAGGCGATTGTTTGAAGGAAAAACTCTCCTTTAACAAGATTAAACCTCAAACAAAACCAGACTCTGGGACGATTACGACCGGTTGAGGCTGCAGCAGAGCAGCGAGCGTTAAAAACAGCAGAACATAAACAGCGAGCAGGTTGATGAAGGTCTGTAACCGCAGGTCAGAAACATAAACCACCAGAGATACCTGCAGAAAGGTCCGGGCAGAGACGACCAACATTTGGTTTTTGTTTGCACACCGGTTCAGAACCAGACGCCCTGCAGCCAAACAACACGTTGCAACTGCAGCAATTTGCTTTTCAAGTCGAGCCTTTGAACTTCTGCTGAAATTCAGCAGATGTCCACAGCGACGGTAAAAGCTGAGGTTTCTTCAGATGACCAGGAAACACGTTTCCTGTCTGTTTTGCTTGTTTGTTTCCACTGGGGTTCTTGTTCCGATTCAACTTCCAAAAATATTGCAGGTTCCAAACAAACGGATTCGGTCGAAATTCCTGAAAGTTTGTTCGGAAGAAGACTGTCGGTGAAAAAGCTCTTAAAGAGGACAAACTTCAGGATCTCTCCAGACAGAATGAACCTGTGGGATGATTTAGGATCACTGAAGTTATAAACATTATCAAAAAGGAAAGTTTTGATTTTAATGAATCCAAACTGGGAGCTGGTTTCACAACAGAGCAGCCTGATAAGTGAAGGATCTGCCTCCGATTCTACATCTGGAAACTGCGAACCACAAGTAAACCTGCAGTCTGAGAGAAAAGTTTTTGATTCCTACCTTTAAAAACAGCTGTTATACTGTCAGACTGTGTATAGTGAGCATTAGTTGGCATCATCGACATCATTGTTTTTAACCAAAGCATTATTTACTTCAGTTCATTATAACGAACTGTTTCCTTCAGTATCACTGTCTGATCGTCCAAAAGTGCAGCTCGGTTCAGCGTAAAAGTTTCAGAAGTCTCGGAGGAGCTCAAATTATCTCAAAATGTGGTTTGTAAACTGAGCAGAGTTTCCGACCAGAGCAGCGACCAAAGTGAAGCACACAGGAGGCGCTTTACATCTGTTAGCTTCTCTCCTGCTCCCTGTGCTCATGCAGACTTCCCTTTAATGCAGCTGAACTCACAACAAAGCCGTTTATTGTGTATTTTTTCTGCTTCTATTATCAGAAAACACAACAAAGACTCATCAGGACGAAGTGTTGATGCTCTACAGCTAAACTCCCGATCGAACAACTGCAACGCCATCAACAAACACGATTTAAAAACAATATTTACGCACAATTCGAAGCTCAGAGAACTGTTACGCCATTATTAGAAAGGAAGAACTGCTCTGTCAGCTCGGTGTTTGTAAAAATGTGTCCGTGTTTTCACTTTTGTAACGAGGTTTAATTGATGATTTCTTCAGTATCACTGACATATTAAGGTCTCATTTTTAATTACTTTAATTATGTTGGATTCCCAGTTTAACTTAACACTTTATTATTTATACTGTGCTGCTTTATACAGTGACATATAGTTTGTCCAAATGCAACCAACTTAAATGATTAGCTATTAGCATTTAGCATACCCGTCCAGTCAGTTTAGCAGCTTACTGACGCTAACTCTCGTCTCTGTGCTCCCGCCAGTCGTGGAGATGCTCCAGTCGCTTCACTCGCTGCAGCAGGAGAACCAGCGCCTCCAGGACCAGATCCTCAGTCTGACGGCCAAGAAGGAGCGTCTGCAGCTGCTCAACACGGAGCTGGCCGTGCCTTTCCCTCCCCACGCGCTCTCCGCCCAGGGATCCATGCACACGTCCGCCCAGATCAACTTCCTGTCGTCCAGCCAAGGTCAGAGCCTCCAACTCCTCCGTCCTCTTTCACATCCACCAGGACTCACTCGTCTTACGGCGTCGTGCAGTCCACTCCCTCGCCTCCTTCAGAAACTATGACGATGTACTGATGTGAAAAGCTGCATTCACTGACAAACTTCAGGCTGCGTCCACGTGAACATGTTTTGAAAATGCTTCTGCCACGTTGAGCATCCGCACTGTTCCAGTAGCATCTCAGGACCGCAAACAAGGACTTTTGGAAACATTTCTGACTCAGTTTTAGTTTGAAAACTCTGACAATAGTCTGGTTTAATCCTGTTTTTGTTTTTTTGTTTTTTTGTTTTTTTCTGCTAACAAAAAAAAGGTTAATTTAGTGTTTTGCTGCTGTTTTTGGTCACTGTGGGCTCATTTTTCATTCAAAACTTAAATTTCTGTCATTATTTATTTCACAAAACTTGATAAAAACTTAGAATCGACGTCTACAGCATTTTTCCAAGTGTTTCTAATACTGGCAAATAAAACGCTGACTCCACATACAACAGATCTTTGTTTTCTCATGTAAAAGTCCCTGAATTTTTTTTGCATGACTGTTGGTCGCAACCGAGTCACTGAACACTTCATGGTTCATTTAAGGAGCGCAGAATTTTTTGTTTTTTCCAGATTTTTATTGCTGCTAACGGTTCATTTTTGGCAAGTTTTTAAATGAGAAATACTTGTTTAAATTAAGGACAATTGAATTAAAAAGAATTCTTTATTATTTCAGTTTCTAAGTCTCTGATAAATGCGACAACCCGACGTTTCAAACTGAAACGGGGTCTTTAGTGTTTCATAAAGTTATAGGGTCCTAAAGCGTCGGAGTGGTGTGGATTCTTCGACGTAAACGCAGCAGAAATTGTGCGTTTTAAAGTGCAAACGGCTTCACGTGGATGCAGCCTTGGACTTTGTCGTTCTCATCCTGCGATTTTCTGGTTTCCTCAGACCCCCTGAGCACCAACAAGAGCCCCCTGTCCAAAAGCTGCTTCCTGAATGACACCTCCTTCGTTACCTCGTCTGAGGTGAGAAACCGGAGATCCTGTCTGACCTTGAACGCACCACACAAACAAACAAAGAGGCTTGTTGCGTCATCAGGCTCCTTCTGCTCCACCGGCCCTGATTCGTAGACTATGGCTGTTTAAAATGGTGTTTATGAACATTTACATTGATGTATCAGATACTTTTTGGATTTATGGATTGGAGAACCCTTCTGCTGTGTCTCCTCCAGGAGCTCCACTCCGGCAGTCCGTCCCGCAGCAGCTCCTCGCTGTCCTTCCAGAGCACGCCTCCCCCCCAGCAGAGTCCCGCCTCCTTCGGCCAGCCGCTGCTCAACGGCCTGAGTCGAGGCCTGAGCGACGGCCTGGGCGGCATGGGCCCGGCCGGCGGCTCCTCGCTGCCCGTGGTGGGCGGCCTCATGGCGTCGCTGGCAGGAAGTCCTCAGCTGGCCATGAACGGCGTGCTGGGCGGCCTGAACGGCGTCATCCAGTCCCCGGCGCAGAACCCTCCCCAGCCGTCGCTTCCCGCTCTGAGGCCTCAGCCGCCGCCGCTCAACCCCCAGACGCTGGCTCAGGGCTTCCAGCTGCCCAAGAGCGTCAGCCCGTACGTAACCGATTTAAATGACTTATTAATGCATGTATTACTGTCACCTTTTTACTGCAGCATTAAGTCCTGCAGCTCTATGAAAACAGAACAACTGTGACTAGTAGCAGAGAGAACTAGACATGTCCTCTGTGCAGTTAATCACAAAAAATTAATCCTTTGGTTGTTCATTTTACAAAAAAACAACAATTAATATGTGCTGGGAAACAACATGTTGTAGAAAGATGTTCCACCTGCATTTATTTTATTGATCCAGTAGGTTTCATCTGTTCTGAGTGAACACTGCCTGCAGTTCAGCTGAAAAGTCACTGATTTTTTGTTGCATGACTTTTGGTTGCAGCTGAGCAACTGATGAGTTCACAGTTGCAGTGAAGTACGCAGAATTTTTTGTTTTTTACAGGATCTGACTCAAGCAAAATATTTATTTTTGGTGATTTTTGTTTTTTTAAAGTGCAATAAAGTAAATTTGCTGATTTTGAGCTTTAATTTATTTTTTTTTTATGGCAAAATCAAAAGACATACATGATAGATTCAAGGACTTTTGTAAAGTTGGAAATCCGACAATTCTTTGTGATTTTAGTCCGTCTCTGGCTGATAAATGTGGCAACTGCCATTTGTTTTAAGATGAATGGGTTCAGAGGGTTAAACATCAGTGGAATCAACATGATGAACATTTTTCCACGTTTCTGCTGGTGTTAATAATTCTGGAAACACAAACGGTGGCTCTACATGCTACAGATATTTTTACTACTTATATTTTTTATTTGTTTCCACACACTGCCTGCAGTTCAGCTGAAAAGTCCCTGAATTTTCGTCTTTTAGTTGCAGCTGAGTGGAAATGAATTCACAGTTGCATCAAGAAGATTTTTAATTTTGTTTTATTATTGAATCTGGTTGTTCCAAGTATTTAATTTTTGGCTATTTTTTGACAGAAATATGTAAAATAAAGTGATTTTTGATGAAATATGCAGATTTTTAGCCTCAACGAAAATCAAAAGTCAGACATGATGAGTTGGAGGACTGCTGCAAAGTTACATATCTGATGATTTTTCTTATATTTGCTGTTTCTTGTTTATTTTTTAAACGTGCTTTTCAGTCAGCACTTGGTTGGTGTTCAGAGGGTTGAAGCTTTTGTTGATCTGTGTTTATCTGCGTGGTCTCCTTTGTAACGTTGCTGCCCGNGTCTGTCTCTAAGTGTGGCCCTGTGATGTACTGGCGACCTGTCCAGGGTGTCCCCTGCCTTCGCCCTAAGTCGGCTGGGATAGACTCCAGCCCCCCCGCGACCCTAATGAGGATTAAGCGGTGTATAGATAATGGATGGATGGATGGTTGTTTATTTTCCAAAAAAGAACAAGAATTGCTGGGAAACAACATGTTGCCTCTCTACATCCATTTTCTCTATTCTGCACATCAGCTGTAGAAAGATGTTCCACCTGCATTTATTTTATTGATCCAGTAGGTTTCATTTTCCTCTGTTCCGTGTGAACACTGCCTGCAGTTCAGCTGAAAAGTCGCTGATTTTTTGTTGCATGACTTTTGGTTGCAGCTGAGCAACTGATGAGTTCACAGTTGCAGTGAAGGACGCAGAATTTTTTGTTTTTTACGGGATCTGATTCAAACTATTTTTGGTGATTTTTTTTTTTTTTTTTTTTAAAGTTTATGGCAAAATCAAAAGACATACATGATAGATTCAAGGACTTTTGGAAAGTTGGAAATCCTACAGTTCTTTGTGATTTTAGTCAGTTTGTGGCTGATAAATGTGGTAATTTTGCCGTTTTTTTCTAAGATGAATGGGTTCAGAAGGTTAAACATCAGTGGACTCAACATGATTTTTCATGAATTTCCACGTTTCTACAGGTGTTAATAATTCTGGAAACACAAACGGTGGCTCTACATGCTACAGATATTTTACTATTTACATTTGTTGTTTGTTTCCACACACCTCCAACACTGTCTGCAGTTCAGCTGAAAAGTCCCTGAATTTTCGTCTTTTAGTTGCAGCTGAGTGGAAATGAATTCACAGTTGCATCAAGAAGATTTTTAGTTTGTTTTTTTGTTTTTTTTAATTGAATCTGGTTGTTCCAAGTATTTAATTTTTGGCTATTTTTTGACAGAGGTATGTGAAATAAAGTGATTTTTGATAAAATATGCAGATTTTTAGCCTCGATTTGGTCGTTTTTATCTCAACGAAAATCAAAAGTCAGCCATAATTAGTTGGAGGACTGCTGCAAAGTTAAACATCCGATGATTTTTCTTATATTTACTGTTACATGCTTTTCAGTCAGCACTTGGTTGGTGTTCAGAGG
>NW_007579360.1:15345-19724 GCF_000690725.1 Stegastes partitus | reverse complement strand
GCCGCTCAACCCCCAGACGCTGGCTCAGGGCTTCCAGCTGCCCAAGAGCGTCAGCCCGTACGTAACCGATTTAAATGACTTATTAATGCATGTATTACTGTCACCTTTTTACTGCAGCATTAAGTCCTGCAGCTCTATGAAAACAGAACAACTGTGACTAGTAGCAGAGAGAACTAGACATGTCCTCTGTGCAGTTAATCACAAAAAATTAATCCTTTGGTTGTTCATTTTACAAAAAAACAACAATTAATATGTGCTGGGAAACAACATGTTGTAGAAAGATGTTCCACCTGCATTTATTTTATTGATCCAGTAGGTTTCATCTGTTCTGAGTGAACACTGCCTGCAGTTCAGCTGAAAAGTCACTGATTTTTTGTTGCATGACTTTTGGTTGCAGCTGAGCAACTGATGAGTTCACAGTTGCAGTGAAGTACGCAGAATTTTTTGTTTTTTACAGGATCTGACTCAAGCAAAATATTTATTTTTGGTGATTTTTGTTTTTTTAAAGTGCAATAAAGTAAATTTGCTGATTTTGAGCTTTAATTTATTTTTTTTTTATGGCAAAATCAAAAGACATACATGATAGATTCAAGGACTTTTGTAAAGTTGGAAATCCGACAATTCTTTGTGATTTTAGTCCGTCTCTGGCTGATAAATGTGGCAACTGCCATTTGTTTTAAGATGAATGGGTTCAGAGGGTTAAACATCAGTGGAATCAACATGATGAACATTTTTCCACGTTTCTGCTGGTGTTAATAATTCTGGAAACACAAACGGTGGCTCTACATGCTACAGATATTTTTACTACTTATATTTTTTATTTGTTTCCACACACTGCCTGCAGTTCAGCTGAAAAGTCCCTGAATTTTCGTCTTTTAGTTGCAGCTGAGTGGAAATGAATTCACAGTTGCATCAAGAAGATTTTTAATTTTGTTTTATTATTGAATCTGGTTGTTCCAAGTATTTAATTTTTGGCTATTTTTTGACAGAAATATGTAAAATAAAGTGATTTTTGATGAAATATGCAGATTTTTAGCCTCAACGAAAATCAAAAGTCAGACATGATGAGTTGGAGGACTGCTGCAAAGTTACATATCTGATGATTTTTCTTATATTTGCTGTTTCTTGTTTATTTTTTAAACGTGCTTTTCAGTCAGCACTTGGTTGGTGTTCAGAGGGTTGAAGCTTTTGTTGATCTGTGTTTATCTGCGTGGTCTCCTTTGTAACGTTGCTGCCCGGTGTGTCTCTTGCAGGTCTTCTCTACTGTCTGAGCAGCAGAAGCAGCTTCTCCTCGAGCAGCAGCAGCAGCAGCAGCAGCTCCAGCAGTTCCTCACCTCCCAGAACTTCACGCCCGTAATCACACTCTCTTTATCGCTCCTTGTCATTCTCACCTGTGTGTTCAGGTGTTTCCTCGTAGGATCTCTGAGATTTCTGTCTTTAATTAGCTGACGAGTTGAGATGTGCTGTCTGCGGTGCCACTGATGTCGGGTTTTTCACCATTTTGATTTCCGCAACGTTAAAAGGAACTAAAACCGTTAGACCATGAGAAGCAGCTGCAGGCAGAAAATGTAAATTCTCACCAAAATAATGTGACGTCAGCAGACTTCGACCTCATCCTTCTTTCATTTTGTACATCTTCACATCTGGGAATTGTTGTATTTTCACTTTTAAAACCACCTGTGATGTGTGGGAGCATTCAGTAAGACAAAACAAGCCTCAGTTTGTTAAATCTGACAACATGGGAGCAGCTTGGAAGTTATGTTTACATGTAGACTCCAGTTTTTGGCTCCTACATGAGTTGACGTCACAATTTTGTTAAAATATCTAAATACTGGAACCTTGCCGTGACACACATAAAACTCTTCTGATGTTAGAGCCTCAAACGTTGGTGAAATGTTGAGTAATAGCTTTTTTTTGGTAGGAAATGTCAATACATCCATATATATACACTTAAAGGAACTTTCTGGGGCCCAAATATCACCTTTTGTTGCAAATTCTGCACTTTTTCCCATTTTTAGGGGCCAATAATTAAAAATTGTGGCCTTCAGTCATTTAAAAATCATCTAAAATAACTTTAAACGTGTCCGACATGTCGGAAAAGTTGTTCAAAATAACTTTGAAATCGTCTAAATCGACTCAAACTGGGATTTTATCAGGTCACAATACCAAAACACTTGAACTTGTCTTGCCAAACTTGCAATAAAACTAAATTCTACTGATGTTAGAGGCCTCATAATGAGGTATAGCGTCGACCAAAGACTGTATTTTTTTTTAGCATAAAATACAAATACAACAATACAATATAACCTTAAAGGAACTTTCTGGGGCTCCAGTACCACTCTCGGTTACAAATTTTGCACTTTTTTCTATTTTTAGGGGCCAGTAATTAAAAATTGTGGCCTTTGGTCATTTATATGTGCTGGACAGAGTGTCATCTGTGTCTAAAATAACCTTAAACATGTCTAAAAGTCAGAAAATGTGTTCAAAATACCTTTAAAATGGTCCAAATTAGGATTTTATCAGGTCACAATACTAAAAAACTTGAACCTTGTCTTGCCAAACTTGCCATAAATCAAACTCTACTGAAGTTAAAGGCCTCAAAATGAGGTAAAGCGTCGACCAAAGACTGTTTTTACTTAAGCTTGTTCGAAGATGAACAATAATTTACCATCAGAATAAACAGAGTTGTGCTGGAACACTAAACACACCGTCAGTTCATCCTTACATACCTAACCCTCACCCTAACCCTCCACCTGGAGGCCGGACTGTACCAACGACAGTCACGAGTCTCCTCCGGCAGCAGGCGCCTTATTTGACTTGCAAACTGGTGAAGGTTTGGTGGAGCAGAAACCAGTGAGACGCTGAGTAAATATAGAAACCGGTTTGTTTCCTGTGTGACTCTGAAGGTTCGTCGTCATGACGCGCTTCAGTCAAGACAACAGGAAGTGAAAAAACAAGTCGCTTTGACCTGATACGAAAGGTGAAAGTGACACTCTGACCGAAGGGAAGCTGCTCAGCTGCTTCCTGAGTTACAGAAATTCATTTTTGAGTAAAAAGTTGTGTTTTGAAGGCACACAGATGGAATAGTTTAAAGTTAATGTTATGAACCAACACAGCCGCATGTGGAGAATAAAAACTATCACCCAGTGTGTAATGTTAGATGATAAAATGATGAAAATATAACAAGTATCTCCACATATTTCAGTTCCCTCCTTCATATAATAATAACAGAGCTTCCAGAGCACACAGGACTAAAACTAAGGAAGGAAACACGGTGAAAGATTTTCAAAATAAATCAATAAAACAACAACAGCAGATAAAAAGATAAAAGAACCAAACATGAAGAAATAAAAGAAAAAGAGGGTAAAGCCATAAATACAAGTCTAGAAGTAATAATGATAGTAAATAAATATGTAAAAAAGGAAATAAAGGAATAACAAGTCAGGAAAAAGAAGGAAAAAAAATGGAGGATGAAACCATGAACACAACACTAGAAATATTAATAATAGTAATGAATAAGTAAGTAAATAAATAAAGAGTACAAGAGATTAAAATGAGCAAATAAAATGTAGGAATAAATAAGATGATAAAGCCCTAACCCTTTGTTGTTCTTTAGACTTTAATCTACTCGTAAGGTAATTTTTTTCCCACAGCCAAGTTTGAACACGGTGAATGATTTTCAAAATAAATCAATAAATCAACAGCAGATGAAGTGATAAAAGAACCAAATCAGGAAAAAAAAAAGAAAGAAAGCAGAGGGTAAAACCACAGGCACAAGGCTACAAGTAGTAATCGTGAATAAATAATAAACAAATATTATTTAAGAATCGATAAGACGATAAAAACAGACAACCCTCAGCCTTTGTTCTTTTTTATTCTTTAGACTTTAATATACTCGTAAATTCACATCATTGTGAAAAACACGTCCGATAACCAGGCTGGAGTTTAAATGTCAGAACTTCTCTCAACATCTGGGCTGTGAAGTACAAAGGCTTCCCCCAACATAAAGCACACGATACATAAAACATCACACCAGGTCTAACGCCGCCGTCCGTCCGTCCGTCCGTCCTGCAGGAGCAGCAGGTGGTGGTGTGCCAGATGCTGCAGCAGCAGAGGCAGAGGGAGCTGCAGCGCCTCACCCTGACCGGAGCGCTCGCCTCCACCCCCAACTCGCCCATGATCGCCCAGTCGCCCAGCCTGCTGTCCTCGGCGTCGCCGCTGCAGGGAGGCCAAGGGGGGAGTCTGTTCGGCCTGCAGGACAACGCACTTCACAAGCCCGGGGTGAGTGGCGCCCCCTACAGGCACGCTGAAGGACGGCAGAACACAGAGCTGCTCGGATCAGAACAGGAGTCAAGACCTTTGTCACAAACACAATTATA
>NW_007579360.1:0-13300 GCF_000690725.1 Stegastes partitus | reverse complement strand
AAATTCTCTCGATGTC
This sequence comes from Stegastes partitus, assembly GCF_000690725.1. Lineage (NCBI taxonomy): Eukaryota > Metazoa > Chordata > Actinopteri > Pomacentridae > Stegastes > Stegastes partitus. Next base: position 13,284 of record NW_007579360.1, on the reverse strand, counting down.
GGAGGTTCTTCTCATAGGAATTTTTTTGCGTAGGCAGCTTTCAGAGAGCACGGATACAAGTGGTCTCTTCTTAAATTGCACTAATTTGTTAGCTAGACCAACGGGGCTGCAGGGCCGGAGCTCCTCCCTGCAGGAGCTGCGACGCCGGCGTGAAGGTCGAACTCTCGCGCCGAGTTTCCCTCCTCGGCTCGAGTTTCCACGCTTCTGCCACTTCTTGCAACCTCAACTGTCTTCCTTGATATTTTGTCTTCCCTTTGTGTTTCGCCCCCACATTTCATCCCTCCTCGGCCTCTCCAGGCTCCCGCTACGTAAAAAGGGTAAAATATGTTTTTTTGTTTAAACGTGCGGTTCGTGGCATTTCAACATTAAGCTAGTTCTTACCTCAGACTCTCTGCCAACTATTTGTCCACATCGTGTTACCACGGCAGCCTTCACTGGATAGAAAACGCCCACCGAACGTCTCACTTCAAGGCATCGGCTTCTGTTTTTTAAAAACAAAAAAAAAGCGTCCACTAAACGAGATCGTCAGAGCAGCAGGTTTCATCCACCAGAGTTTCTACAGACTTTTATATCCTTCCAGTTGCTATCGAGATTAAGCAGACGAAACCAAACATTTGGAAACTGTAAGTAAGAAATTGTTTTGTTGTTTTTTTGTTTTTTTCCTAAACAAGTGCGCACTTTGCATGTTAGTAGCTAACAGCAAATTAGCCATCGTCACAGAACCTTCTGAAGGTACTTTCTAGAGGCCACTAGGGACTAACAGGTTTTTGATTTCTGTGAGTATTTTGCACTCTGTCCTAAGTGTCAGTTTTTTGTTTTTTTTTACGTTTCTTTCATACATAGATATTCCTTTTCATGTCTAGTTGTTCTTTTAGCAATACTGGATAGATAATGCCTTAATGATGCTAGATCTACAGAGAAACCCTGAGCCCAAAGGCTTCTTCTTCTTCTTCTCTCTTGGTCGTCTTTCTTTGATAGTGTTTTTTATCTCGGGTACGTGGAGTTCAACTGAAGCGCTCCTCCTGGAACCCGTTTATACTTTTTGATAGCGGACTGATGATTTCAAACAGTTGAAATGTGTGAATATAGTGGTAACTAAAGTGTCAAAGCATTTTTCTATTGTACTTCTTTTTTTTTTTTTTTTTTTTTTTTTTGTGTTCGGATGTTCTTTAGTCGATCGTGCTTCGGAGAAACGAGGACTTGTAGAGAATCTAAAAGTGAAGCCTGCACGCGGGAGAGCTGTTGTTGAATCGCAAACGTGGAGCTTCTCCTTCCCGCTCCCTCAGGCTGCATCCACACCAGCAGGCTTTTATTTTGAAATACATCTGCTGCGTTCACGTCTGATGCTTTAGGACCCTGAAACTGAACCATTTTAGCTCGAAACCTCCCAGTTTGTGTTTCAGTCTGAACATACAGAAACATTTGGACGCCACAGACACACATATGTCTGTTTTTTTGTGTTCCGGTTTCATTTTTTCTTTCATTTTTCACTGCAGTATAAAGAAGTATAAAGACAAGGAAACAGAAATCATAGAAAAGAGCAGCAAAAGTGGAATTTCTTCGATTATTTATTTGCCACATTTTTTTAGAACAAGAATTAACGTGAGCAACAAAACACTGGAGAAAAACATGTAGTTGTGGCTTCACACTGTGGACGCTTCACTAACTTTTCTAATCAGAATCAGCAACAAGTCAACAAGTAAACACATGCATGTAAACAAAGGCAACAGGAAGGAAAATGAGTGTTTAGCTGCTACGTGCAACTATGAATATGTGAAAAAAAAAAGGAACAAAGCAAGTTAATGTTATTGCAGAACTACAGTGAAGCAAACTTTGGTTCAAATGCGGTTATTAGACAATAAATTCAAAGTACCGACACCCTGAGAGCTGAACAGGTATGTGATATACATACTTCTTATTATTAGTAATAAATAATTATATGATTCTAATAATTGTTGTTAATAATGGTCACAAATTATAAGGAGCAGTTGAATTCCTTTGATTATTTTTTGCACCAAAATTACATTTAAAAACAAAATAATCACCATGTTGTCCATTTTTCTAAGTGTCCACTGGTGTTGACTCTACATCCGACAGATATTTACCATTTTTGTATTTCTAGTTTGTTTTGATGTTTGTTTTCTTTCTGCTCAGCGTAAAGCACCGCCTGCACTTCAACCCAGAACTCTCCACGTTTCTGTTGTCATGTGACTGTCGGTCACAGCGAGTCACTGAAAACGTCACTAGCAAACACGTCATTTATGCTCATTTGTAGTTTTTAAAAAAGTGATTTGGATGAAATATCCAATTGAAGAGCAGCTCACCGATGAGTAGTTCAAGGACTGTTGGAAAGTTTTTTTCAAAAGATAAAGTACCTTTCAGATCCGTTTTCAGACGATTGAAATGGTTTTCAGATAAAAACCTGCTGGTGTGGATGAAGCCTCGGTTTTACTAACTAACGTCACTAATTCATCCTCCTCCCGTCAGAGTTTGGGGTTCGTTTAGTTTCCTTTTCGATATATTTTCCCACTTCTAGTACTCGCGCCCTTGAGCGCGACCTTCTCCCTCACATGTGATCTCTAGTTTGTTTCATTAGCAGCTCATGTAGACGTCAGAAAGGAACTGGGATAAATACTGTAGCAGCGACAGAAGGGGAATGTCGAATATGTTGATAAAGACATGAGCCGACTCCGAGCGGGGAGGTCCGCGGGTCACCGGCCGACTGGGCCTCTCGGGCTCCGGACTCGGAGCGAAGGATTTCTGGAGCGGTTTCTTTCTCATGTTGCACTGGGGCGCTTCGGGCCCGCTTGTAAATCGTTTTTTAGTACCTTTTCAAATTTTGTTGGGATACGAGTTGTATACTTTGATATGTTTGTGTAAAGACACATTCATTCTTTTAAGCTTTGAAGTTTGGGTAACCAAGATAATCCATGTTATGAATGTCGTACTGTGTATCTTTTATGTATTGCAACATTTAAGCACCTGGCTCTGAATGAGGTCTGACGGAGAGCGACTTACCTGTCGGGAAATGAATTGCATGAAATGCAGTGACGTCTCTCAAATGTATTTGCTGAATACCAAGTAATAACTATGCATAATTTTAAATGCATTGTTCCCTGACTAAAAGAAACTAAATGAAACGAGCACTGACTTTTGAAAAGGACAAGCACGTTGTCGTTGTACAGTGTATTAGTTTGAGAGAATTGATCGAAAACAAATTTGACGATATTCAGATTAAAAGCCCTGTAAAGTATTTTGATATTTTTGTGTGTAAAATTAAAAGGACGAATTAAGACGACTTTTTTTGTCAATAAATGTATTTTACTGAGCTGTTTTTACATTTTCTCGTCGATGTTGAGTGACTGGCAGCGTGACGTGGCTTCAGGTAAACGCTTCACTCATTTACTTCCAGCTGATTTTACACAGAAACCAACACCTGAGATGTTATATTTTACAGAATATTCATGAAAATATTGTGGATGTTCAGACGCTAAACCAGTTTTTTGGAATCTGTGGGATTTTAACATGAAATCTGAGAAATATTCAGGTCATTACAAACTGTATTTTCCCTTTTCAGCCTCACACAGCGTCTGGAGCTGTTTCTTCTTTAAGTTATCGTAGGATTAAAATGCTGGGTAAAGAATATTTTAGATTAATGTGTCCATCCATCATCTACACACCTTAATCCTCATTAGGGTCATGGGGGGCTGGAGTCTATCCCAGCTGACTCAGGGTGAAGGCAGGTTCACCTGGACAGGTAACCAGTCTATCACAGGGCTACACTTAGAGACAGACAACCAAGCACACTCACATTCACACCTACAGAAAATTTACAATCACCAACTAACCTCAACATGTTTTTGGACTGCGTGGGAGGAAGCTGGAGAACCCGGAGAGAACCCACGCTGCACGGGGAGAACATGGAGACTCCATTCAGAAAGATCCCGAACCGCCGACCTTCTAGCTGCGAGGCGACGGTGCTAACCACTGCTGCACCTTGCAGCCCCTGAGTAAAGAATACTTTAGATTAATTCGTATGCATCATTTTTACATCCAGAGAATCAGTTTACATCCATATTTTTTGGCAATTTCTCTCCAAAAAAGTGTTTCTAAGGAGCATTTGATGGTTTTATTGATATGATTAGAATATAAATGACTATTAGTAATAAGTTATTGAGTCATTCTGTGTCCACTCAGTGTAGCTGGCGGCTTCACCACCTGGTAGGAATGATCTTCATCTTAAACTGACATCTGCCCTTTTTTTTCTTCATTTTGTCTCGCATCTTGGAAATTGAGCGAGATGCCACTTTCATACGTCCATATCTCTTGGAGTTTATTTCCATGAGTCTGCACATTTTCAGGATGTTCAGAAGTTTCCATAATGCCATAAAAAAACCTTCATTTTCATGTCTTCCTGATCAGCTCCAACCTGAGCCACCACTTCATATTTAACAATAACAGTCAGGAACAGAATGATTTTAACATGAAGACAAACATGGAAGGACGTAAAAACCTGGCACACCAGTGGATGATACCTCCATCACTTACTGTCCTAAAGCTCACCAGCCGATTTGTTTATTTATTTATTTATTCTATTTTTATGTTTAATTGCTTTTTATTGTTGTCTTAATTCCATGAATTTTGACTGATCCCAGAAATAATATATTTTTTTTTATTGTCGTTTCTTTTGTGTGTGTGTTGTATTTCATAATTATAAGTTTTCTCCAACTAGATTCTGATTGGTTTATTAAACCATTCACTGACAGCCAAAGTGCGCATGCGTGATTAAATCCGCAACATTCAAAGGAAACTAATGAGCAAAATAGAGCCGCTCTGAGGTGGGATTAGCTGTAACGTGAGTCCTGAGGAGCCTGTTTCTTCCTGCAGCTTCTGTTCTGTCTGGATTTCACCTTTAAACACGATGAATGGGAGGCAGGAGGAGGAGGAGGAGGAGGAGCGGCGGCTCTTCAGCGCCAATCAGCGGCTCCTGCAGCCATGTTGGAACTTTTCCTGGAACTTTAGAGCAGCAGCTGTTCGTGTGTCCACCTCAGGACGCAGAAAAGTTTGATCCCAGTCGAATTTAGCGCCACGATGAACGCAGCAGCAGCCGTCCGGATTATTGGCGCAGCGCAGAGGAGATGCGCACAGAGCTGGAGGAGACCTGCGCTGCTGCTGCCGCCGGTGGTCTCCTCTTCCGCAGTGAGTCCGTCAGTCCGTCAGTCCGTCTGTCTGTCTGTCTGAAGCAGCTTCGTGTCTTTACTCTGCTATGTGTCTGTGCTGATGAGGTTGTAAATGCTGAGTCATGGTGAGAGCAAAGCAGCTTTTCTCTCTTTCTCTTATTTTCTGTGCAAACAAAGACACGCCTTCATTCACTGATTCACCTTCAGCCCCGATAGTGAACCCGCGGGTTCACCAGAGTACACGGAGGTTACCAGAGGTCACAGAGTAGCAACATCTGAGCTTCTTAAACCTCCAGCTTTTTTATTATTCTTATTATTATATTTTTAACGTCCATGAAGTGTGTCAGAGAACCACAGATTATGCTCCTGACACCAGAACAAAGGTTCATGCTTGGTAAAAGAGAAAAAGCTCAATGTTGTGAAGGATAACTCTGATTTAAAAAGCTTTATGCTCCTGTTCTGTGACTGTATTAAACCAAAGAAAACATGAGTCTGAAATCATACAAGTTCTTCAACCAATAGTGCAAAGTGAATAAAACCATCTCCCCGCTATGTGAAGGTGAAATAAATGATCCACTGAATGCACTCTGCTGGCTTTGTAAACTAATAGGAGGAGGTCGGGGTGGACGGATGGGTCAGTAAAACTAAAACTGAATGTTTGTTTCAGCTACAGTTGAAGCCGACTAAAGGAAATCCTAAATGGATTTTAGATAAACATAAAACAATAGGGGGTGCAAGGTGGAGCAGTGGTTAGCATCGATGCCTCGCAAAAAAAAAAAAAGTTCGCCGGTTTGCGTCCCGGTGAGGACACCCGGGATCTTTCTTTGTGGAGTCTCCATGTTCTCCCCGTGCAGCGTGGGTTCTCTCCGGGTTCTCCGGCTTCCTCCCACACAGTCCAAAAACATGTTGAGGTTAATTGGTGATTGTAAATTGTCCGTAGGTGTGAATGTGAGTGTGCTTGGTTGTCTGTCTCTAAGTGTAGCCCTGTGATAGACTGGTGACTTGTCCAGGGTGCCTCCTGCCTTCGCCCTAAGTCGGCTGGGATAGACTCCAGCCCCCCGTGACCCTAGTGAGGATTAAAGTGTATATAGTTGATGGATAACACAATAGTGTTTGCGGCACACTAGCTCATTTTAGGTTTCTTATTTTGAACTCAAATCGTAACAACAGATTGTCCTCCTTTAAAAAACGACCCCATGCGAGCAGCTTGAGGCGCCCTCTAGTGGATAGAATAGATATGACAGGAGCCAAAGGAGGAAGTGGGGTGATCTAGTTATAGAGGCATAAAGTCTACGTGTGAGGTGGATATTGAGGTCAAAGAATTGTTCCAAACCGAAAATCGACTTTTGTTTTATCGAAGTCTGTCGTCAGCTAAAGAAAATCTTCAATGACTGGTTCCACTCCAGCTGCTAGCCTTGATAAGCTAACAAATGCTACATTCACACCTATGTACAGTTTTAGGTCTGCAAACACTCACTTTTTGTAGAACTCCTCCCAAACTGAACATTGTTGTCTTGTGAGCTGTTCTCTTGTTTTGTTTGTGTCAGCTGGGTTTCTGCAGAGACTGACCAAACCAGAGCTGCTGCTAACGTTGCTAACAGGACTTTGTGCATGCTTACATATAAACACAGAGTTGCTTCTCAGCTGTGTTGAGTATCAGCTGTGTCGAAACACTTGATAAGCTTTTTTTAGGCTTCAGTTTTAAATATAAAACCTGCGTACGTGTGGAGCCTCAGCCAGCCGTTAAAAAGCTCTGGGTCTGTCCACAGAGCTTCCTGCTTTGATTTCTGGTTCTCGTCCTGCAGGTCCAGTGCTGTCTCCAGTCCACGCAGCCCGTCCCTGCCCGCCGGCTGCCCTACAGGGTGAAGGTGTCGGCTGGGAAGCGCTACGCCTGGTGCGCCTGTGGTCACAGCAAGAAGCAGGTGAGTGGGCTACCTGCAGAGGAGATCAGGTTTCAGACACACCTGGGCTGAAGCAGGACGTCGCTCACGAAGGGTCTCGGCTCATTTACCGCCACTTATGTTCCTACCAGTTAGAAAGCTGCTGATGGAGACAGATGAAGGTGAACACAAGATCAAAGACGGTTGTCAGGTGTAAAAAAAAATGCACCTTAAACAGCTCAGTTGTTTATTTCAGGTTCTTAAAGTGAGATCAGATAAATTCAAGAGCCACAAACAATGCAGTTTATGACACCTGTAGGTTTCATTTTATGACATTTTATGACGTGTACATCGCTGGTGTTTGAAGGCCAGCCGATGTAATCAGATTACAGATAGTTGGTCAGTCACAGAATATACAAACTTCCACGTTAACATATTAAATAACTGCACCAAACATCCGGTTTAATGTTTTCTTTACTGGTTCATCTAGATGTTTTTGGCTCACTTTCTACTAACGAGCCTGATTTTTAGCAAACAAGGAGTTCATGATCCTCGGTCAGTTGGCTTTGTTGTGCAGAGTTGATGCCAAGCGTCGCTTTAAGGCAGGAAGTTAAAAAAAAAAAAAGAAAGTAATATTGTTATTCAGAAATCCAGCGTCTGAACTGTTTATGTACAAATGTGAACACAAGGAAAAGGACTGAAGCAGAAGTTTTTAAAAAAGTCTGTGTCTTTGATATTAGCATCAGGAAGTAGATTTTAGGTCCAGTCCCAATTTTAAAGAGTAAAAAATGTGGATATCAAGATATTCTGATATTCTCTGTACTGATGAACTATGGCTGAATGGGCGGCTGTGGCTCAGGTGGTCGAGCAGGTTGTCCTCCAATCACAAGGCTGCTGGTTCGATCCCCTCCACAGTCCAGGTGTCCTTGGGCAAGACGCTGAACCCGAAGTTGTTCCCAGTGGCAGGCAGCACCTTGCATGGCTGCTCTGTCGCCACTGGTGTATGAATGTGTGTGTGAACGAGAAACACATTGTAAAGCACTTTGGATAAAAGTGCAGACCATTTACCATGAATAGTTACCGCGGTAACACAGCTAACAGATGGGATTAGCTGAAGTGACTGTATCCTGTATTTCCTGTTCATGTTTGTCTCTGTGGGTGGAGCTAATGTTCAATTCTCCGTCGTAGAGATTTATGGACACAATGAACCATATAAAACAGTATAAGTCTGTGCAGGAGGTGCACGCTTCCTCCAGAATGTTTTACCTGAATCATGATAATTGTTTGTTTTCAGTCTGACTGGAAAGAAATGCAGAAATTAGCCGTCTGAAACAGACACACACGAGTTTCACTGCCTGTTTTATGTATTGTTTTATGCAATTCTTCATTATAGGAAAGTTAAGCTTAGGTAGACTGAAGGTAAATACTTGAATTAGATTGAAACATACTAGAATTATCCCTTCAAAGTTTGCACAATTTGCACTTTAGGTGTGAAAAACCGTAACATGTTTCTGTAGAAGTAAATGGTACAGCCTGTGTTTTCACTTCTTTTTATTTCTGTTTTCCAGCCTTTCTGCGACGGCGCTCACCGGACAGTTGCTCCCAGCATCTCTCCTCTTCGCTTCACCCCTGAAAAAGACCAGGCGCTGCTGCTGTGCGCCTGCAAACAAACCAAAAACGCTCCGTACTGCGACGGGTCACATTTGAAAGTCATCTTCCGGGACGCAGTGAAGTCGGTGAAAGGCCTTTTTAAATGAAGCCGATTTCAGCCCTGCGAGGCCAAAACACAGCAAAACGACCTCAAAGCAACAGAGTCATGTTGTTCTACAGTGTGTGTGGCTAAAAATCATTATTTTTGATATTAAATAAAAATTATTTCCTGCTGCTTGTCAATGCTGGGTGGATCAGATGTTTTTTTTGAGAAGATTGCACTGTTTTTAAATCATGTTTACACATTTATACACATGCATAATGGCTGAAGCTGCAGCAGCATCCTGATGCTAACAGCAGCTTCTGACTGGTCCCAGTGAAGAAACACTCCGGAAAAATTAAGAGCACGTCCGTCCTAACTTCAGGTCCGTGGATTTCTGATAAATCATAGTTAATAGTGTAGCTGCTAAATCTGAGCATTCAAGGACGTCCTGCAGAGTTCTTTTAAAAGCACATTTTAACGGTGTTGATGGTGGATCTCTGCAGAATTATTCATCAAACCAAATCTGAACCCAGTTTATTTTTCATTTCATTCAGTAATTGGGCATTTCATGATCATCAACCACAAGAAATCGATAAATTTCGGGGCTTTGCTGCATGACTCAGTGAATTCAGTGTCAAACTCTGCTGGAGTCTGATTATTATTTTTATAAACTATAAAATATGTTGCATGTTCGTATATATGTTGGTGTTACATTATGAGTGTTTGCTTTGTGTCATGTACTGTATGAAACCTCAGAATAAAATATAAAACAATTCCCTATTTTATTTTATTTTTTTAACTGACTCACTCACAACTCTTCCATCCTACATACAGGTGATGCTCCTCAACTTATGATATATATTCATATGATCAGGTTGGTTTTCCAACATTTTAGAATTGTGGTTCATTTATTCCTCTTTTTTTAAAATATAAATTCTTTTTTTTTTTTGTCCATTTATTACTAGACAGACAGAAATATTCAGGTCTTTTATAATGACTTGTAGTGCTTTAGATAACGTTTCTATTTTCGTCTTTGTGTGTTTGCATAAATGTTTTTTAGCTACAAACAGAACCTATTTAATCATTCATGTTACTGTCCTAACAGTTGGCTGAGGAGCAATAAAAACACGGTTTATTGTTTTATTGTAGGTCTCTGTAGTTTGATCAGTTATCATCGGGCTGAACATGGACAGTGGAGTGTTTTGATTGCAAAAAGAATTGAGTTTTTGTGATTATAGCTGTAAATAATCATTTTAAAGATACTTATTCCAAGGCACATGGTTTGTGAAGCGCTGCTGTGTCACATTTTTATACTCATTTTACTCCAAAGTAACTTGAAAATTGTGCAATTATCAGATTAAATTCTAAATATTTCTGTGCTGTTCGGATCCTAACAAATCCTCTGCTCTGATTATTGGATATAAATTACAGTGCAGCATCGTAAGGCTGAGAAAAAACATTTATTTATTTCTTCAATCACTTCAGTTCAGTCTGCCGTTGACCGAAAGCCGCTTCCTGATTGGCTCAGCTACTGACACGTGACTCTCCAGGAAGCGGATTCCTCCAATCAGCGCGCTCGACTGTCAGGCTGAGAAGTCTGACACTGATTGACGAAGTTTTGTTTTTCTTTCTGTTTTACTGATTTTATTGTGCTGTCTTTACTTTCTGTAGCTGCTCTGTAATTCCCCTTATTCTCCACTTCTTGAATCTCGCGGTCTTTGCAGTGTCCGCTGCGCAGGTCCTGAGTGACAGCTAGCAGCTAGCGGCTAACAGCTAGCTCCCCTTTAGCTGCTGTCAGTGGAAACATGAACACGTTGGTGAGCAAACTGGAGCATAAATGGATTATTTTCACCTTCAGACAACCTTGGATCCCAACTACGGCAGCCTGCAAGGTACAGTCACACATGTCAGTCTCTGCTTTTTCATAAATGTCCCTCTGTGGTCCTGACTTTACTGATTATGTCACTGATACAAGCTGCTCGTTTCATTCAAACTGCCGGTTTGACAGTTTCCAGGCTCATAATAATGTTTTGCCTAAACTTACAATTGAACCACTTTGTAGAGTTCAAAATTATGTGACAGCTGTAATTATTTTTGAGAGAAAAAGAAAAAGCCCCAGACTGACTGGCTGAACTGTGGCTAGCAGCGCCACCTAGTGTGTGACATTGAAGCTCCTGCTGAGCAGCTGTTTTCCATCAGACTGATCAGATCTGTCATCAGGTTTCTGATCTTTATTGTTCTCCAGAGCTTTTTTTCTCAGCACACTTTCAGACTTAAAGGTCCCGTATTTTGCCCCCTTGCAGCTAATTAATGACCGTCTCCTGTGAATGTGAGAAAAATGTGCGTTTTAATTATTCAGCTCAAAATAACATAAAGGTGGTTCATTTCTCCGTCACTGTATGACTCCTGGTTTTAGATTGTTTCAGTGTCTGTAGCTTTAAATGAAGCTGAGCTGCTGCAGGCTCCGCCCCCTTCAGGAAGAAGACTGTTCCAGTCTCCATACGACCATATCAATATGTCAGAAACAGATTTATTATGACCCAAAACATAGTAGGTCCAATGTAGTACACCAGAAATCCCCACATGTCCTACATCCAGCCTGAGTGTGCAGTTTGCAAGCCATCATGCTTTTCTGGCCATTCTGACTTGTGGTTAGCATCGTTGCCTCGCAGCTAGAAGGTCGCTGGTTCGTGTCCCGGTGAGGACACCCAGGATCTTTCTGCGTGGAGTCTCCATGTTCTCCCCGTGCAGCGTGGGTTCTCTCCAGGTTCTCCGGCTTCCTCCCACACAGTCCAAAAACATGTTGAGGTTAATTGGTGATTGTAAATTGTCTGTAGGTGTGAATGTGAGTGTGCTTGGTTGTCTGTCTCTAAGTGTAGCCCTGTGATAGACTGGTTACCTGTCCAGGTGAACCTGCCTTCACCCTGAGTCAGCTGGGATAGACTCCAGCCCCCCATGACCCTAATGAGGATTAAGCGGTGTATAAATGATAGATAATGGATGGATGAACAGGAAAGCAGCTCCCTGTGACACACAGTTACTTATATTTAAAGAAGTGTTCCTCTGTCTTCAGGTGAATCTGTCCACGCTTCCTCCTGATCCCGTCATCCCGTCTAAGAAGCCTTTCAAAGTGGACCTCGTTGGTGGAAAGCGTTACTCGTGGTGCACATGTGGACACAGCAAGAAGCAGGTAGAACCACCGTCTGAGTGCACAAGAGGTACAAATCCAAACATCTCCTCTGACCGCATCTGTCTCGTTTCAGCCTTTCTGCGACGGAGCTCACAAAACCAAAGCCCAGGGCCTGTCCCCGCATCGCTTCGTCCCCGAGAAGGACGCCACGGTTTGGCTGTGTGGATGTAAATACACCAACAACCCTCCGTACTGTGACGGAACCCACAAACAGGACTTCATCAAATCTGCTCCGCTGCACGAACCTGGAGACTCCTGAGCCAAGAGGACGGAGGCTGAACCGAGCATCAACGCACAAAAACATTGCTGAACGTTACACGTGTTTGAATCTTGTTTCTTGTCAGTATTTTCACTTTAAACTTTAACGCTGCTCTTGCATCAGGGTGATAATATGATTCACTGTGAGACTGTACAGATGCTTCCATGCTGTTTCTGCAGGTCGGTTTCTAATTAACACACTGGAAATCCACAGATTAAGACTTTAAGACAGGATGTAATGGTACTTTTAGTGAACATTTGGAGGTTCTAATCAGAATCAAAGTGTCATTTCCTCCCACAGAGCTTTCCCTCTCCAGGGGAAACCACTCCTCCATATAGAATATGTCACATTAGGCTCCTCTCATTTCTCTATTTCGAGCTTCTTCGCCTCCTCCGTCCTTCGTCCTCCCGCCTGTGACCCAGAAATCGATCTGAACCTGCCATCTTGAAGGATTTCTCAATTCTTAAAATGTTCCTCCTTCATTCGCATCTCGGCTGGGAGGAGAGAAAAGTGGTCAAGAAGCTGAGAAATGAGAACAGGGCTCGTCTTTTAACTTTTGGGACATGTTGTGCATGTGTACATGCATTTGTTGATTTAAACGAAGAAATATACACGACATACACAGAGCTGCCAGTTGGGTTGATCGACTTTTTCTGTCTCTGCAGCGACTGTCTGATTTGTCATCGACACTGAAAAGATCAAATGTTTTGTTTATATTTAAGACAAAAATAAATGTATTTCTGGGAAGTTTGGTTTTTCAGTTGCTGTTGTTTCAATTTCTGACACCAAGATTTTCACTTTTTACTTCAGACACACATCTGCTCTAAATGTCTGTTTAAAAACTACAAATACCAGATATTTCTTTGTACAGGGCCGAACAAGTAACTGACTTCAGTTGCATTGTGTTTTAAACAATGCAACTAGCAAATTGCAAAGACTGCAGCTTAGAATACACCAGATTAATGCTGTAACTCGGTTTTATGTGATGCAGGCAGATTGAAACGTTTTAAGGTTGTTTATTCTGACCATTGATCAACATACAGCTGAAACCAGAAGTTTACATCCACTGTATAAAAAGACAT
>NW_007579359.1:152117-157624 GCF_000690725.1 Stegastes partitus | reverse complement strand
CTGAAACAAGTTGCTCATTAACTAAAACTTACGTAGTTATTATGCAAATACAGGTGTTAAAATTATTAGCAACTTATACATAGAAATATAAAACTAGAAGATTTTAAGTGCTCCTGTTAAACGGTAATAAATAAAGTATCTTCCATTTTTGGAACAACCATGTATGTATTTTAAAGAAACTAAAAATGTCTAAATAATTAAATGGTTTTGATTAAAAATTTCTGATCTTTATGTAATGTCCATTACCTTAATTTAGAGTTTAAAAAACGAAGCCATTTCTGTCCATGCATTTAATGGAACAATTATCAGCAATGATTGCACTGGTGCTAGTTAAAGCTAACTGGTGGGCTAGTGTTAGCTAAAGCTAATTTTAACCTTTTAGGAAAAAACCCTTAATTTGTCATGTCGCTCAAATGATGCGTGACGTTTACTTGTATGGGTGCATATTTACATTGTTGTATCTCTACGGTTGCTTCACGTCTTTCTGTAGCGCCCTGTAGTGTGTGGATGCCGGTAGCTACGGTTTATTTCCATGTGAAACAAGTTGCTAATTAGCTAACATTAAAGTGTTATACAAATACATAGTTTCTTGTATCACTCAAATGAAAACGTATCTGTAAAAGCTACATTTTTCTATTGCTTATGTTGCTGAACCTCTCTGCATCGCCCCCTAGTGTGTGGGCGCTGTTGTCTACAGCTTGTGAAGCCAGTCGCGCCTTAACTTAAACTAAGGTCGACTGCCAACAAAATTGTGAGCTAAGTGTGTACTCGAGTATTGACGGCCATTTAAAGGCCTTTAAAAAGCTATTTGACCATCTAATATCATGTACAAGAAAAACAAATACATTCAAACAAGTTTTTTACATTTATTTTCTCAAGAAATTGTGTATTTCATGTCCTATATTTTAATGCAGATTCAGAAACTAAGTTTTTCATTCCAATATGTTTAACTGTACAAGTGTCTTCTCTAATTAAATTTATGAAATGAAGAACAACTCAAGCCAAATTTGCTGCTACTGCTGCAGAGAAAGGTCACATTAAGACTCCAAGAACTCCTTCCACCTTGATTAAACATGGAAAGTGTTGGAGCTCCCTGCTGTTTACATTACAGCTGTCAGCAGTTAATTACATGGAATACAGTGGACAGTGGGTACAGTAGGTAACGTTGCCCAGAACTCACTGAGCGTGAAACAGACACAGCAAATCAAATCTGGGACACTATTTTATATGATGTAACTTCATACACTGCTGGTATTTCACGCTGTTGTGACCGTCAGATGGGACTGTTTGATTACCACCAGAATGGTACATTTAATGACACAGAAAAAATGAGGAAAGTTAATGAATTTAAAGCAACTTTTTTTTTCTCCCCCTCATTTCAGTCTTTAAAAAAAAGCAAGGGTGACATGTTTACCGTTTCACATCATGCATTATTCATAGGAATGTTTTATTTAAGGAGGAAACGAAACATTGGCTTTATAGGTAATTGTAGCCGCCTTGTCGCGTCCTCGGGGAACAGTCCACACTCAAGGAGGCTTACAGCGAGCGTAACCTTGTTTGGGGTCAATTAAGGAGGCCCGAGCAAAAACAGAACTAATGACATTTTACTGATTTCTGTGGTCTTTTTTTAAAAACAATTTTGCCAGAGCAGCACTGCCTCACGCTCCTATACAACTAAACTGCATTCTAGTGTATGTTTTGCGGTAGTTTTCTCGCCAAAACATAACTGTGGTGTAGCAGAAACAGTTCCGTGGTTGGCTGCAAAGTCTTTGTAAGAATGAAGGCATAAGTCAGCAACATCAGCTTTCACCCTGGAGACTGAGGTTCATATCCCATGTGGGACCATTATTGTTGGACTTAAAGGGCCCATATGGTGAAAATCCATTCTTATTAAAAACTTAGAGGCGTACAATAAAAGCTGTGAGAATATAAAGATGCTTACTACTGCCGTTCCTCAAACCCCCTCCTCTTCTATATAGCCTCCAAGCTTTCCAAGCCAGTCAGAATTAATCAGTTTCTACACATGAACTGGGTAGCCAACAGTTGTCAAGCTAAAAATATGTATAATGCTGCCTCATCGCTGCCTGCTGCTTGCCAGGTGAACCATTTAGAAAGAGCAGCTGCCTCTCACTGCACCAGACTTGTTTACTTTGCAGAGCTGCTCCTGCTAACTCTAAAATGTCTGTCAAGCAAAACTCACCAGATGTTCTGCTGCTGGCTGCAAGAGTGAACACAAGCGTCTTCATGCACTCCCAGCATCTGAGAAACTGATGATCCAGTGGGTTGCTTTTGATGGCACTGTCATGTTAGTGTTACCATTTGCTTTGATGGGATGCCAACAGGTCAGAGCTGTGGGGAAATGGGAAAGCTGAGAGATATTTAAAGCTGGTGGACACTTTTAAGACCAATTTGAAGCCAATAAATAAGGACTGTGTGGGTTACTGTGTTTTCATGCTGTGCTTCAGTGTGACATAAACTCAGCTGGTATTTATTTACTTCTCTCCTGCTCTCTGTGCACACATCATCTGCATTTCAATACCGCTGAATTCCCAATTAGGTTGTTCTTAATTACATATATTTCTGTTTTTGTTGTCAGACAACACAATAAAACCGTGACTGAAACACAGCCAATAAAGACCACATGTTTAGGTCACTTGTAGGGCCATTTCCAAGCTGATGCTAAGTGGTAAACACGAGTTAAAAACAGCAGCTGTTCTGTGAATTCAGTGATATTTCCATGTAGAACGATCACTCGGAGACACAGAAGCCATAAAAAGTCCTGGTTTCACACTTCAGTCAGTTGCAGCTGTTACGCTCTTGACACATAATCTTAGACAGAGACAGTCTTCTTCCTGAAGAAGGCGAGGACACTGAAAAGGCATGTCTAGAACACAGCTAAAACCAGACGCTACACAATCAGGGCAAAATGACCCATCTTTCCAGTATTTTGAAAGACATTCTGGGGACATGTGAGACTTTTATTGATTTGCTAAACAGGGACACAATATGAGACCTTTAAGTTTCATTGTTGACTTTCAGCTTTTGCTCATTTTTAAATCAGGTTTAGCCCTCAAAATGCACCAAATATCACACTTTCACAGTGATAACTACCTATTTACTTCTTTAGACACCAAAACAACATGGCTCAAGAAAATCCCAACATGTTTGAAGCTTCTCCTTCATTCTATTGGTTCCAAAGGGTGATAAGTCCCACCCCCATCCAATACCCGATTGGTTGGCTGAAAAAGCAGCAACAATAATGTAATAGAATAAATGATGAAGACGTGTTGATTAAATAAGTATCTGTGATATGTGACAAGCGGCAGAAAATTGGTTTCCCTCAAAATGCGATGGCGTTTAGCTGTGCAGGGAGCATCATTTTGTGGAGACGGTGTTGGCCCGACAGATGCTGCGTGTGTGCCAGCAGTGAATCAGTGGTTTCCAGATGTAACCAGTGCAACATGTAGCAACAATATTTCTCTTTTTGTGTCGCCAACCTCCCTGGTTTGGAGAGTCTCCAACACAGCCGCTGGCCCAGGCCGAAGGAAATCCAGTCGAGATCAAAGTGTGTGAATGAAATATTAATCCGAACACTGAATTGCACTTTGCTGTCATTTAACAAAACCATAAATACAGGTCCTCTTGTTTTCCATTTTGGTGGAGCAGATGTACTCTTGTGTTGCTGTTGTGGCAGGAAACATGCGAAACCAGACTGTCTGTCACTGGAGACTCAGCACATAGAGTCTACTGTAGTTTCATAATTATGTGCATTATTCAATGTTTGCTCCTCTTCTGCACGCTTGCAAAGTAGGCTAACGGCAACCGCAACGCCGGAAATACTTTGAATATAACATTGCAACCCTTTAAGAAGCCATTTCTGTGTATGTGTAAACATGAAAGAGGGTTGATATGGGTGGGGGGTGAGTGATTACAGACTACAAAGAGCTCCAAATTAGGAGGCGAGCAGAGCTGTTAATACATGCATCATCTGCTCAAGGGCACCAAGGGTCTTTGAGTTTGATTCAACTTCATGTACTATACATGAAGGAAATAGAGGAGCCGAGGATTCAATAGCAGGCCAGAGAGACGGATGATATGTTAATATTTGATTTGCTGATTAAACCTGACCTCTTGTGTCTTTCCTCTGTTTGCAGGTGTGTGCCATCGTAAGCCTCCTGCCGTCGGCCTCTTTAGCAGATCTGACATGTGAAGCTCTCCTTATGCTGTCAGGGAATGTCTCATGTAAGTTGAGGACAAACGCTGGATGGGTTTTTTATTTCAGCGGCGCATCTACAGCAGCAGTTACAAGCTCTTACAGGGTGGTTGTTCTCCGGTACAACCTGTGTATCCGACCTGCTCCACTGTTAGTAGACTTGCGAGATTGGATTGATTTTCAGTCTTTTTCCATTTCACGGCCGTAACAGCTAAATGTCAAACCCTCGTCCTCAGTCACAGCTTTCCCCTTGTGGGGCATCGGCAAACTGTCCTCCCGTATTGTCCCAGTTCCTTGTAGACCTCACCATTACAGTGATAGTTGGTGATTAAACACTTAAAACCGCAGCTCACGCCCAGAGAACACACACAGCCATGCATAAATACACAGGAATGATGCGCTTGTTATTTGCCCCAGGTTAGACTCATGAAGACGTCTCAGGTAGCTCGTTAAAAAAGGTAATAATAATGCTCTGTTGGCGTGGTGTCACCCTGAGCTATAGGCCTTTAAACTTTAGTTGGACCAAGTTTGAGAAAGTGTCAAGTAGTTCTACAGCTAATGGAGAGATAAATCAGTTCAGTGTTTAGAGAAGAGAGTTCATCAATTGTCTTATTTTGTCCAACCAAGAGTCCAAACCCTTTTAGGATGTAATAAAAAAAAGCAAATTCAAACATTGGAGTAGCAGGAAGCGCAGCATTTCTCATGGTTGTGTTTGATTGAACCAATAATAGACATGAAAATAACTAATCAGCCAGTTTAATATTTAAAAATATACATCCTGTCATAGATTCCACGTCCACAAGTAGTTTTTATGTGTGTATTGCGTAAAGCATATGCCACCCGGTCTCCACATAGCTTTGCGTATGTATAGGAGTCAACTGGAGCTCCATTCATTCCTATGGGAACCTCTGTGATATTCAATGTATTCGCGAAACTGCTTCTTTTGTTTATTCCAGTTCAGAATTTGCCACGCGTATATCTAAAAATTTTAAATACATTTCAGAGAGCTTGCGCTGCACATCAATAATCTGGAAAAGCTAATTAGCAGTTGCTTGACCTATTTGGCAGATTGCGTAAATGTGTAATAAAAAAAAAAAACTGGTTCAGCTCGATTAACACATGCGAGCTGTGTAATGCGTAAAATGCATGCGTAGTCAGATGTCTATCAATAAAATATCTCACAAAACTGGCTCCACGCCTGACAGGCCAACCTCCTAACTTATTTACCATCATGCACCATTGGTGCGTAGACCATAAAACTGGATGGTAAAAACAGATAAAATTTGCTTCTCTA
>NW_007579359.1:139403-151503 GCF_000690725.1 Stegastes partitus | reverse complement strand
GACGAGGTGTAAGTCTGGCGTTAAACTTTGCGTACCTGTGATTACACAAGGGCCCGCAAGAGTCCACGTTAATTTTAGTCATTGTCCCAAGTCCGCAAGAGTCCACACAGACCCCTTTGCATGACGTATGTATCTGCACAGGGCAGGAGCGTGCATGCTCAGTGGTCACGTGTACGATCAAGATATGTCGATCCTGTGCATGTACGCAAGAGTCTTCCAAGCAGACTCTCATGTATTACAAAAGTATAATAACAGCTACGCATCTGTGGTTGTCAACAGAGGATAATCAAGGCTTAAGCAACAGCGTCTTGCTGTTTATTGCACGTTTGATTTACAGGCGTTGGTAGCTTTCCTGACTTTACTAAAATGGATAAACAAAGTCACAAACAAGTAGTGATCAACCAAGCAGTTAATCAAGCTCCGAAATAAACACGAGTCCAAATTCTCTTTGCTTTTAATATTTCCAAGCAACACATGGTGTCACAATAATTTGTCCCGTTTTTTTTTTTTTTTTAACTATTTAAATCCCTCTCACACTCAAGCGCGACAGTTGTGATGTTAGTTAAGTCTGAGGGCCCTATAAATCTGTCAGGACAGTCGTCATGCCTCCACATGGCCAGACTTTCCCACGTTTCATTCTGCTCAATCTGCAGTACTGATGTTGACATCAGTCATCAAGGAACAACAGACGCTAATTTAACCTGCATTTTCACTGCAATGTTTCTGGTATAGACACAGAATGAAAAGAACAAAGTGAGCATGTTAGTTTAAGATGCTGTAAGAGAGAGATGAGATATGCAATGGGAATATAAAAGCGTAAGAGTTTGGCAGGTTTGCTTCCTCACTGTTTGTCAGAGCAATGCTAACTGATTTCATGCTAAGCTAAGCTAACTAGCTGTTGGCTGTGTCATTATATTTAGTGTACCAACGACGGAATGCTATTAATCTTCTCATCTAACTTGCCCAGCGTATTTTCCAATGTCAAACACTGTTGTCAACACTATTACCCTCCTTATGAGGAATAAGCAGCTTTGTGATGCCCCCACACCTTTAAAATAGGTGGTTTTAAACAACGTATGACTATGGCTTTGTTTTTCCTGAGATGAGAGTCCAAGCACATCTTATATTTTCACTTGGATTCATTCATGTTCTCACCCTTTAAAGGTGTGAAAACCCTGGTTAATAAAAAAAAAAGCTAATGAAAGCTTTAGAATAAAGTGTCAACTTTGCCCCCCAGAACATCCTTATTTCCGGATCTTTTGTATCTGAGTCTTCTTGAGTTATTACAGAAATAATGGGCTGCCCCCTGGGGCATGTCTAGATTCATATTTGCTGCCACCATCCTGTTATTGCTCGAGGAAAGGTCTGTCACCAGTGTTTACCGTTGCCCTTTAATGCTCACCCTTTGTAGCTGTTAAGCTGAATCTAATGAGATTTTCATAGCCTCCTCTAAACCGGGCAAACAGAGATTGAGGTTATTGATGAAGCTGTCTCTCTGGATTGCAGTACAGTCCTTGGCCGCCTCCTGGAACCAAACCCTGAGCAATGCCACAGGCCAGTGGAGCGGTGAGTTGGACACGTTTGCTCTTCTCAGATGTGTAAAAGCTGATTCCCCACACACAAAGTCGAGTTGTTGTGGAAAACCCCACATGGGGAACAAGTTTGATGTGAACACAGATTATAAGGACTAACATCAAAGACAAGAACAATGCTGGAAATAGACTTGGAGTCGTGCCACAGGAGACGATGCTCGGCTCAGCTCACCAAAGCGCAGGAGTAATCATTAAAACCTGAGTACACAAACAGCTTATTCAGCTCCACAATTTATTGCCCAGATCACTGGAGCATTGTCAGAATTTCACCCCGGCTATATGTAGTCCTGCGCCACGTTGGGAATGTATGCACGTCTGCGCCTGACATTTCTGTCCACCCCCGTTCCAGGCTCGGGAATCTACTGTGACACCTCCATCGACGGCATTGGCACCTGCTGGCCCAGGAGCAGCGCCGGCCAGATGGTGTCACGACCCTGTCCGGAGATGTTTTACGGCGTCAGATACAACACCACGAGTAAGTCCGCACGCCGTCAGCTCCTGCCAAACAAAAACCAGACACAATAGATTAAAAACAAGATTTAATTTGATCCCCCCCTCCTCCCACCCATCTTCCACCCTCCGCTCAACTTCCCCTCGGGCAAATCCTGTTTACGTAATTGTGTATACAGAAATTAGCATGAGCATACAAATTAGCGAGAGACACAAAAAAGTGTAAAACGGAAAAACAAACACGTGTACACAAAATAGGACTACTGCAGATAATGAAGCATGAAGTGCCAAAAGAAAGGGAGTTCAAAACAAGCTCCTGCTATGAAAATGGTGTTTGTATCACCGATTAAATGGTAGAAATGATAAGATAATATCATAAAATGGCACTCAAACCGCTGTTGTGTGAAATGCTTAAGTCTATTTCCTATATGGGGTCTCTTCTGTTGATTGTTTTCTTTGTTTTGTGTGTTGAAAAATGAAATAAATGTTAAAAAATTCCATATTACAGCAGCTCACATTCGGATGGCCCAGACTGTGCTGATAAAAATGAAATTATCCGCTTGCTTGTAAACTAAATGTAATGTGTCATACAGTTTCTTTATATTATAAGAGTTTTGAGGCAGCAGTGGGGGGATTAAAATGATGGAAACACTGTTAGACATTGGACGCTGGAGAAAAATGTCATTACCAGTCTTCATACTTAATTTATTTCCAGTAAAGTCCACACTTTGAAGCAGGATCTGGGGCTTAGACTCACACTGCTTCACCTCCATTTATGTGTAGAGCCTCTGTGTATGTTTCAGATTCTTCAGTAGGGCTTTTTTTTTTTTTTTTGTAAAAGTAATAAAGTGGTTCAGGTTTCTGCTCCGGTGCCGAACTATTGCTGAACTCGTTAAATTGCTGCAAACAGATCTGCTCTGTAAATGACATCTCATGCTCTGTTGTAGGAGAAAATCTACTCCCAAAAAGGCAAAATAAATGTTTTATACGTGGGGCACGGCTCGGTGTCTGCTGATCGGTCCACCACTTTGGTCCAGGCCGAGCGTCAACGGTGACGGCTTAAAACTGAAGCTGTTGCAGAAGCACCTCAAAGTGCACGACTAGATATCAACAGACTAAAAGCTTAAAAGCATTTCTGTTTGTTGGACTCCCAGCGTGCTGCACAACAGGTATGAGTCCCTATTGATGACAGAAGAGGCAACAAACTACTGTTGTGCTGTTTACACACTCCCTACTAAATACTTGCGGTGCTCTAACGACGCACAACTATGCCATATTTGATTCAGAATGGGCCGATGGTATTTCAAAATACAGTGGGTGTTTGCAACCAAGAAGAGAAAACGTTGAATTCAATTAGGCTAAAAGCAGCGCTGGTAGTGAGATACACTGTAGGGAAAGCTGTCGCAGTTTCCTTAGAGAGTAAAAAAATCTCTGGAATACGGCTGCAGCAGCTGATGACGACAAAATAAGGCAGAAGTAACACGGTCAGATGACTTCAGTGATGTGGAAACGGTCCAGTTTAGCAAAGTCAAATGTTGAACCAGCTGAGAGTCAAACAGCAGGGAAACGGGGCTGATCTGTATGACTGGAAATACCACCATTCTTGATACCAAATGAAATAAACAAAATAGCTATAATCAAATGATAGTATTTCAACATTTACTCTTCTATTTAAAAAAACAAGCCGAAGATAGTAATGTTAGCAGGAGCATCCAGTTCATGTTTTGAGCTATTGGCTACATCAGTCGAAACATCATGTTAGCGTTGGCTTCAGTCTAAACAAGATCATTTTAGCCTGTACGTTAGTTTAACCAAGATTTTTTTGTCACAATTTTAGCCCAACAAGGAAATGTTAACCTAAAAACGATAGCGTTAGCTGCTCGCTAGCCTTAACAATTTAAGCCACTACATAAGCCCAAACAAGATAATGTTACCCCCAATGTTAGCCTAAACAAAATGTTAGCCCATTCCTTAGTTTGAGCTAGCTTATGTCTGCCTCTATGTCATCCTGAAAATGATAATGTTGGCTACTGCATTAGCTTAAACAAGATAATGTAAGCCCCAGTGTTAGCCTAAACAAGATGTTAGCTCATTCCTTAGTTTAAACTTGTTTATGTTTGCCTCGGTGTCAGCCTGAACATGACAATGTTAGCCGCTGCGTTAGCTTAAACAAGATAATGTTTGCCACTACCTTAGCCTAAACAAGACAATATGTCTTGCTACTTTAATCTAAACAAGATATTACCCCCTAAGGTAGCCTTAAAAAGATAATGTTACTACATTAATCTAAACGAGATAACGTTAGCCTCTAAGTTAGCCTAAACAAGATAATGTTTGCCATTTTGTTAGTCTAAACAAGGTCACGCTAACTGCCACATCAACCCAAAAAGGATAACAATAGTCGCTTTATTAGCCTTAAGACGTTACGGTACAACATAAGCCTAAACAAGATAACGTCAGCCCCTTTGTTAGCCTAAACAAGATAATGTTACTTGCTACATTAATCTAAACGAGATAACGTTAGCCTCTACGTTAGCCTAAACAAGATAATGTTTGCCACTTTGTTAGCCTAAACAAGGTCATGCTAATTGCCACATCAACCCAAAAAGGATAACAATAGCCGCTTTATTGGTCTTAAGACATCAAGGTACTACATAAGCCTAAACGAGATAACGTCAGCCCCTTTGTTAGCCGAAACAAGATTATGTTACTTGGTACATTAATCTAATCAAGATTACATTACAGAAACACTATAATGTTTTCCCCTTCGTTAGCCTAAACAAGAAAATGTTACTTACTAGATTAATCTAAACAAAATAATATTATCCTCGAACTCCCCTTTTTCTTGAATTGCTCTATGACAACATTTGCATTCAGGCTTTTGGTCGTATATAATTTGGGCTACTGGATCATCAAACTCAAATCATAGTATCTCAATACAGGACTCTTAGTGTGTCAGGTATTGTCAGGTATCAACACCTTGGGTCCTGTAGAAGAACAGCTTCTATCAAACTGTTGACAGCAACTTGATACCAAAGCATCAGTTCTTGTGACATCCTGACTTTCTATTGTCACCTTGCATGACAAGACAATGTCATACGTTGTCATTTTAAGCCTGGATTTAGTGTGATGCTGACATCAATCGATCCCAGGTATGCACCATCCATCCTCAAATATGTCCAGTTGTAGCATCGCCCCTGTTTGTAGTGGGATCTGTTGTTGTCGCACAGCTGCTTCTGGGGATTTCTGTTCAGTGTTTACAGCATGTAAAAGGACGACAGCCTGAGGGAAAAGAGAGAAATCACTACGAGACACCTGAAAACATGCAGATATATAACCTAATTTTATAACTTTTTATAATTTAAAATGCATTTTTGATGATTAAAATAAGCACAAGATGAGCGTTAATATGGGATTTAAAATTATGCGCTGTGGTCGTTTGAAGCGTTTTCAGCAAAATGGCGCATAATTTAGTTTTAATGACAATATTTGCACAATGCTGATGAGCGCGAGTCATATATACACACAAGTTCTGTGTACACAAAATTTCTCAACGGCCTTCCTGGCAGTGATCCTTATCAAATCTGGATCTGGTCCGTGATGCGTATCTATGTAGGACACTGCAGCACTCTGAAGGTAACACAGACGCCACCGACAGACGCACAGTGAGCACAATTACCTTAATTTATGAGACGAAAGCCGACGCGTTTCTTGGTTGAATTAAAGTCTAAACCCACCACAGGACCCCCGAGGAGCCACTTGAGAGAGACAAAGTGAGCCGAGGCTGTAATTCAGCGGCAGCTCGGCTGTAATTTGACTCTGCGAGGTTCATTTCACCTTTAGGATTAACATAATCTCCATTCAAGCATAGCCTAAAAGCCTTAAAAAAGACTGTCCATCAGCTGACTGTGCCAGCGAAGGTCAGCGGCTGAGCGAGTGTTTGCGGATGAAGCTGAAAGCTGGTGGGGATGCAGGATGATGCCATGACAATAGAACAAAGCCTGCTTTAAATTTAAGGTGTATTTTTGGCATCAATTCATTATTAATGGTTTTTTTAATGTCAGATGAATGAAACACCTGATCTGTCGGGCGTCATCTCATGATCTAAGCCGTGTGTTTTCTCTGCGCAAAACGTCGTTGGGTTCATAGACAAAAGAACACTTCGACCTTACAGACTTTTGTTAGGCGTCCGTTAATGACGCGCTAATTCTCCATTCTCGTTCGAGGACTCTTGGAGCTGAATGTGGTGTCTTGTTGTGATGCCGTAACATCGAGGACACGTGACGCGAACTCAAGGCTGCAAGATGTTATTCATAAAGAAAATCATATTGGATGTGAAGAAGCCTGTTGATCAGCAGTGCAGAAGCCACACACGGCATTGTTTTAATGTAAAACGCTGCAAAAATCCTCGCATTCCCATCAGCTACAGCTGCACGACATTATACCTGCTCCGGAAACACATTTCCTGCGTTCTGCACCAATTTATGCAGCAATTTGTGGCTTTTCTGCATCCGTTTATGATGGAAATGTCTTTTTTATGTACAGAAAAACACAAAAATTCAGGCAGCAGGTAGCAATTTACAGTATAATGGACTATAATGCTGTAAAGCTCGCAGGCATTCTGTGTTGTTTTCAAAGATTTATTCTCCTGTAGCTCAGATTTTTTATTTTTATGCCATTATTTTAACTGGAGGGAACAGACACATGTCACTTTCAGCAATATTAGTGATCATACTTGGACTGTTTAAAAAAGAAAAAAAATTGGAATCAGCCTGCTCTGAATCAAATTTGACAAATTAAATGTCATTGAAAAGCACAAAGCCTCACAAACACTTTGTCATGATATAAATAAAACAGTTCTTGCTTTGTATTATAAGTGTGTAAACACAGCAAACTAGTGGTTTCGTCTGCAGTGACACAGCTAACGACATTTTTGTACAGTTTGTCAAGTAAATGCTACGGGGTCAGAAGTTCAATTAAGATGTGTGATGGTTTAAATGTAGCTTGGTGCTGGTTTAGCAGTTATAACCGCCTGAAAAAGTTACTCCTCAGCTTCAGTTTGGTCAGTGAACTGTAGATTAAAGCTGCACGATTACGTCCAAAATGATGATTATAATGAAGTTCAGAACAGAATGGTGCCACATTTAAATAACCAGTTGCTTACTAGTCTTTACTCGTCTTTTTCTACTTCTTTGACTTCTCTTTCTACTTTATTGAGTCATCTCAAGTATCGGCTGGTAGTAAAAAGTTAGACAATTGTGTGCACATAATCTTTTAGTGGTTCTTAACGGTTATTCAATCCATCCATTGTCTATACACCGCTTAATCCTCATTAGGGTCGCGGGGGGTCTGGAGTCTATCCCAGCCCACTCAGGCTGAAGGCAGGGGACACCCTGGACAGGTCGCCAGTCTATCACAGGACTACACTTAGAGACAGACAACCAAGCACACTCACATTCACACCTACGGACAATTTAGAATCACCAATTAACCTCAACATGTTTCTGGACTGTGTGGGAGGAAGCTGGAGAACCTGGAGAGAACCCACGCTACACGGGGAGAACATGGAGACTCCACGCAGAAAGATCCCGTTGCCCCCACCGGGACGCGAACCGGCGACCTTCTTGCTGCGAGGCAACAGTGCTACCAACTGCGCCACCTTGCAGCCCACGGTTATTCTAAGTCAAAGTAAATAGAATTTTTAAACATACCCCTGGGGTTAGTAATGCCAAACCTCCAAAATCAAACCTAGCAATTCACCAAGTGCTCGTTCCATTAAGAGGAAAGCTGCCACCAACAGGCGTGTCTAGTGGGTGATTTAGCTACTGAGGCTGCTTAGTTGGGTTGCCTATTGGAAGAAGCGGGGTAGACGTCTGGATTAAGGCAGTCAGAAGCTAGGCCAGTTTCCTTGACACCAGCTTAAGCAGTTCCATAGAAACCTATTAGGTCAAGGGCCTGTAGGCAGTTAGAACCCTAGTAACGGAGAGCTGGACCAGTAGCCCTGTACGGGGTAGTACCGGTGCAGAATAACAAGACCATTCTATGAAACAAAAAAGCTCCCATTAAAAAAAAGGTTCTTGTTCACCAGAATTCAATGGGTCTCCTGGAATCAAAATGATAGTCACTGTTATTTTCACCACCATTATTATTATTTACTGATTTAGATTTGATTTATTCATTTAGATAACCTGTATAAGTGCACATTTCATGCAGCTTTCATCTCCCGTTCTGATATCTACGTGTCTCTATTTGTAAATACCCCTGAAACAACCAGTTCCTCCAGACCAGCAACACTGAAAATCTCTCATTTTCAAGCAAGCCAGATTATTTTTCTGTACAGTAAAATGATAATGAGGTGCAGTCGGACCGTTTTATGGAACAGAACAGTGTGAGACTACATTTAAATAAACAGCATTTCTTTTACTTCCATATTGGGCCACATTCCTGCTAGTGTACACATTTTTGCATCATAGAAAAAATCAGGTTCTTCTTCACATGAGTTAAGTGCATCTCCTCGAGACAAAATATGCATAAAATTGTACCCAAAACACTGTATTTACTTAATATCTGCTTGCTGATAGACTTTAGAATTTGCTGATGTTCCCTAAAAGCCTCACATGTAGGCTACGGCAGTGGTCCCCAACCACCGGGCCGTGGGTCATTTGCTACCGGGCCGCACAGATAGAATAAAAACATTTTATTGGTTTATTTTTATTTCCAGCGGAGTCTGCAGGGTGTTTTATTTTGAAACATGACTAGCTCGTCTTCCCGTCACTTCCGTTTGTGTTCGTTTCCCGCACTTGACTGACAGTTTTTATGCCCGGCTGCTAAACGAAGCCATCAGTCAACAACAAACGTCTCAGGAGAGCTGCTTTGGAAAGTGGGAGAGACTCGATACTGAGACAGGAGAAAAAGTAAACATGTTAAGCAATAAAAATTAATTTTATTCATTTATGAAACTTTTCAATGGAAAAAAAAATTCATTATTTGTTATGTGCGTAATGACCGGTCCGTAGAAAAATTTCTTGCTTAAAACCGGTCCGTGGTGCAAAAAAAGGTTGAGGACCGCTGGGCTACGGTAGATACTAGCTGGACAGGCGTGCACACTGAAGCCTCTAGTCTCCACTCGGTTACTGTAGCGCAGTAGACCGACTGAAGCCTCTAGTCTCCACTNGGTTACTGTAGCGCAGTAGACCGACTGAAGCCTCTAGTCTCCACTCGGTTACTGCAGCGCTGTAGACCACTCAGGTGTGTGGCCAATGTTACTCTGAAAAGGGTTTAAAAAAGGTCCGTTTTGCTCAAGCTGAAACGCAGGGATTTTATCTACATGGGCAGTTTCCTTAAATGTCAATGTGGCGGTCAGTCATGTTCACTGAGCTGTGGGAAGCCCAAATCGTGAATAATATTTAATTTGGTTGTGCGGCCAGACGAACTGAAGATCACCGCTCATTCAGGTGCTCTGCGTTAATTTACGGTGTGGTGTCTGACGCTCATTTCAACGCATTCCAGCAACGAAACGAAGCGACTCTTTTCAACCGCAAGCACATGTTAGATGTTATGATTGGGATTTGGTGTTTTCGCAGGAAACACTTTGTCAGCTTTTATAGCTGAGAGACTGGATGTTTTGTGGAGGTGTTGAAAAGTGTTGCCTGCAATTTAAGAGAGCTTGACATGCCTGAGCGCAGTGATTTTTATTTTTTTATTATTATCGTCTGAACCAAAATAGTCACCAAAGAATGTGGCCATACAGGCTGAACAGGCTGTACCTAATGTGTTTCCACTCCATTTCACCGCTGACTGATTCACTGCCACCATGAGACAAGGTCTTTATCAATTCCTGCTGTTTAACACAGCAGCGTACACATCTTTGTAAAGCGTTTTTTACTCAAGTGCTGTTTTTATTAGAACTTTGGGTGTTACCCTCGATGAGAAAATGTCTTACAGAGTAGTTCTAGAAACAAACTTGAAGGGATTTCTGCTCTTAAAAGATCAGCTTGTGCAATCTTTGGTTGTCTCAGATCACTGTGCGATGCGGTCCAGTGCAGCTGCGAAGGCTTTGCATAAGCTGCGAAATTCACTACACTTTGTTCACACTTTAGAGAGAATTTATGGTTTGTCCAGGCTTAAAGTGAAGGAGAGACAGATTTGTGGTCTTTTAAACATCTTTCTGGGGATTTGTGCTCGAAAAAGTGAGCGAAACTGCAGAGGAAAGTTAAAACCACGCCATTATCACAGGCTTTTTATTTGGGTTCTGCAGCAAGCAAAGTGTCTTTTTCCAGAGAAAAACTTCTTTAGATCACAAATCAAACCTGTGATAATGAAATAAAGAAGCAGGAGTAATGTGTTTGTAAAGAATTATTTGTTAAGGTGGTCAAAGTTACCGTTTCTTCTCATAATTATTCAGTGAATCATTGTGGGATCGAGAGAGTTTTTGTAGCAGCAGTAAAAAAAAAACAAGCAATTAAATTAATGACTTAAAAAAGGGAAAAGTGCCCGTGTTAGTGTCTTAACGTATATATTACCATAAATTATGGATATTTAAAATTATATCTGTGAAATTTTAGACGAATATATCAAGAACTCTTAGAGATATATTTTTTAAATTGCCCCATCGGTCCATTTTTTTGCCTGTTTTTCATCTTTTAAAATTTGATTCTGTTTGAACCGTAATATCTCAGAAACTATTAAAGGTAAAAGCCTGGAATTTTCACTGTTATTTCTCATCATGTCAGTTATTCAGAGTCTGAAATATTGTCATGTATTTGACAATCTCCACAGGGGGTCAATGATGGCGAATAATTACTCTTTGTCATCAGAACTATTCTGTAGAACGTCGTTGGAACCAGATAGCTTTGCAGCCACAACTGTAACAGGAGTATAGAACAGAAAAGCTGAAGAAAACAACTTAAAAATGTATGTATATATGTTTAAAAAAAAAAAGAGAGAGTATTTGTATTTGTGTCTTTAAGATTCAAGTTGAGTCGAGGTTTTATGTCACATGCTGGTGCAGTGAGATGCAAAGTTGTGCAACAACATGAAGACATGATAAGAAACATTCCTCGAATGTAGAAGAAAAAAAACAGAGGTCTTGAAGAGATCCTATATTTATCATACTTGTAAAAATGTCAGGGAAGTTTTTAGCTTCCTAGGAATTCCCCTTTTCCCTGTTTCTCATGAACGCAAAACAAATCTGCTTCTTCGACGTATAAATAGAACGACATGCATTTTAATGTAAGGAACTGGTCTGTATTGGTAAAATCTACATCCAAGTCCAATCAGTCAGGATATAAGTTGGTTTTAGTAAAGAAAGAAGAGGAAGACAGTGAAATATTCAGCCAGAAAAGATGAGAAATGTTGCTTATGAAGAAAACTAGTGTATTGGAATGGAAATAAATGACAGGAAGCAATCTGCAAAGTCATTATGGTACACAACAATTAAAGACAGTTAAGCAGCTCTTAGAGTCGGTCAGAACACAAAGTCATTACAGAGTTTTAAAAAAAATGGATTGCACTGTATAAAAGTACAAGATTATTACAGCTGAGGTCGTACACAACAACACAACAACAAGCCCAGTGTGTCGCAGGAAAGGACACAAAAAAAAAAAACCTCCTAATTGATGACAAGGAGACGCTGCCCAGAGAGCGTGGGAAAAACCAATCAGTGGCCCAAACAGGACTCAAACCCACGACCTGGACATCAGGAGCAACGCGCCGTGACCAGCCAAGCCAACAAGCCACCGCTCACACACAGCACACACACACACACACACACACACACACACACAGAGGAGGTTGATGTGTGGGGGACAGAGGGACGACTTTGGCACATCGTGATTGTCCAGAGGCTCGTAATTACAGAAAACGTCAGTGTGTATTTGGGGGAAAGTGACACGCCGGTGCAGCCGGGCCACTCGGCAATCCGTTTGTGTGGATTGTAGCAAGAAACAAGTGTGATCTCAGAATGGAAATCTGTAAAGTTTGAGCTGATGAGTAAAAACAAAGTTCTTAATTAAGACTTTATTCCAGCATACGAGGTGTGTCAGAAAAGTTCCAGGACT